>NW_028180372.1:0-7059 GCF_964030765.1 Micromesistius poutassou | reverse complement strand
GTATGTCCTTCATTGGACACAGAACATTTAGTTTTCATTAAGAGTTAAACACGTACACGATACATTAATGGGGTACAGCGACAGCAGTGTGATTCACTGTACCCTGAACAGCCTCCCCTCCCCCACCTCACCCCCCCCCCCCCCCCCAGCCCCCCCTTTACAAATCAGCAACTCAGCACACAGGAATAGAGGAATCACACGGAAAAAAGAAAGGGAGACATTAATATGCTATGTAGCGGGGGCGGAACTAGCCGGATAATGTCTTTATCCAAGATTGGTGTTTATGACACAGCCCAATATTATGCCTGACCCGGGCCTCTGTAAGCTGCAAGGGATAAAAGAGAGGGAAGGATGAGGGAGAGGGAGAAGGGTGGGAGGGGAAGAGAGAGAGAGGAAAAGGTCAGCCAGAGCGTCGCAGTTTCATTAGGAGGGATGTGGACTCCGGCCCTATCATGTCCGCAAAGGGAGTGATCGAGATGGGCCGTAACTGCCAAGCATGTCAGCCATATTTGATTCAGGGCAGTAAATTAATATTACACTCCTCTGTTCTCTTTTTTTTCTCCTCCCTTTTTTAAATGGGTTTTATTTCAGGATTCACCGGTCTCCCCAGAGGGGCGGCAGCTCAAAGAGGTTCTTTTCCAATTTGAACAGTCTAGCGTCTTTATTTCCCCCCCCCCGACTGCACCGATCTGTTTGGGAGGAGTGCGCACGGTGGCGGCCCGGGAAAAGTGCACGTGCTCTGTCCAGGTTTTGTTTTGTTGGCGGCGTGGCGTCTCCCGAAACTTTGCTCTAAATCACCGCTCATTATCCTCTCTGAAGGACAGCTTCTATTTCTGCCTCTCCAAGGAATGCGTTTGCACCTTCACTCTCTCCTCCTTCCTCTCTTCTCCACCACCTCCTCCTCCTCCTCCACCTCCTCCTCCGCCTGCTCCTCCGCCTTCCACTGGCCTCCTTCTCGAGTCTCTTGTGTGTCATGTATGCTTCGGGGGAAATGAAATAGGTACTGCAGGAGGTAATTTGAGGGCGATGGGTTGTCTTAGCTGTCAGTCATCCCCAGCCCTCCCCCCCTCACCCCAATCCCCCGCCCCCACGACCCACGGCCCGTCACGTTTTAATGCATTCAGAGTTAGGGTCCCCGCTTCCAGAGTCATATAACACAACCTGGAGTGGCCTGGTCCCCGCGAGGGCAGGATTTATGGCAGCCGGTCGGTCCATCAGGCCGCTGATGCTAAGGGGAGCGGGTGATTAAGAGCACAGAATGTGGGGAAGGAAGGAAGGGACGGAAGGAAGGAAGGGTGATGATGGGGAGAGAGGCGAGCAGGGGGGGCACGTGGGGGTTAAGGGGTGGGGAGGAAGGGTGACGGGGCTTCACTGTACCATTAGTACCATCTCAGTCGGCACAATAGCGAGCTCTGTCGCTTCCACTACGGCTGCCCACTTGTCTCTTGATACAGGATCCACCCCCCCCCTGTACCTTCGTTCTACCCAATCACTCCCTTTTTCCTTTTTTCCTGTACAGCTGGCAGTTTCTTCCCGTCTCTAATGGTTGCTTTCCACTTGCTCTCACTGTCTCTCGCTCACGTCTTTGACCCCTGCTCGCTCTCTCTCTCTCTCTATTTTTCACGGTTTCCACCTGGTTCTTCTCATTCTCCTATTTATTTAATAACTTTGTGCTGTATTTATGATCCCTCATACCGATTCTTCCTTTCACGGATGCTGACTGGCTTTAACGCCAGAATTCCTCGTCAGGGCGGGTGTTGCTCCTGTTTCTGTATCGCTCCATTTCTGTTTCAAAAGTAATAACCCAGAAAGTTGTTTGTTCGACGTGAAAAGAGTGCGCAGCCTTCATCTACTCCAGTTTCCTGAACTCCTTCGCTCTCCCTGTGACCCCCCCCAGGTTCCGAGCACTCTGCCACGTCGACACTTCCTGCCGCCTTCACCGACCTGCTACCTCACTTCCTGGTGGAGCCCGAGGACGAGTACATTGTGAAGAACAAGCCGGTGACGCTGACCTGCCGCTCCACCCCCGCCACGCAGATCTACTTCAAGTGCAACGGAGAATGGGTTCACCAGGACGACCACCTGATCGAGCGCACCATCGACCCGGCCACAGGTACGCACACGCACGCACAAGCACGCGCATGCACGCGCAAACGCACAAACGCCCCATCGACCCGGCCCCAGGTACGCACACGCACGCACACAAGCGCACGCATGCTCGCACGCACAAGACGCACCATCGACCCAGCCACAGGTACGCACGTTCACGCACGCAAGCACGCACACAAACACACAAATGCACTCGCAAACACTCACACACGTTCACACTCACAATTTCTCTCTCTTGCTCTTTCGCTCACTCTCTCTCTCACACTCTTTCACTCCCTCACTCACTCACTCACTCTCAAAGAGCACACACAAAGGGGGGGACACAAAGTCCTTCCCCTTCCAGCTGTGTAATCGTCTTTGTCTCCGGTTCCCTCTTTGTGATGTGGAACAATTAGCTTAAATCTGCTGCAGGTAAGATTTGAGTCTTAAAGAAAGAGCAGGAAAAAGAAGAGGAAAGACTAGATTATGAAACAACCAAATAAACTTCCCGTCCCTCTCTTCCCCCTCCCTCTGCTTTATTTCTCTGCCATTGAAAAGTGTTGCATTTCACACACCTGTGATTGACAGGCAAGATAAATCACGGAAAAGATGCCGTGATTGGTCAGAAATGAGCCGGGATTTGTCCAAAATCTTGGAAGAATTGGCTCAGGCAGAGACGGGTGTAGTCACCTCAAAATAGCCCACGGCACATTTCAGACACTAATCGTCGACAGATGGCTTTGCCCTTTCTAACGAATCACCCTCGAAAAACTAGCTCTTAAATATTACCTACAACACTCTTAATTCAAAGGCACCGGTGTAGTCAACACATGGTGGTGGTGAGGGCGTCTGTCTCCCAACACAAAAGCCTCTGGCTTCGGCATTAATCTGAAACTCCTGTTCCCTATTGGTTCGGATCAAAAAGTGTCTGCTTAATGACAACGAATAAATGACTGTTAATCCATAAGGATTTTATTGTTATGATTAGCTGCGCCGCGACCCGAAAAAAAAACACCAGAAAGAGAACGTATTCTGCTCACGATCCGAGGACGTCGTTGTTTAGCTCGTTTTGATTGTCTGGGATATTAATCTGTGATAGCCTGCACCTGTATCGCCGGTTGGAGGGCTCAGGTTAGCAATATTGTGGGGGCTGCTCCAGGCGGTCGGACTGTCCCTCTCCCCCTCTCCATTGGAGCTGTCAGTGTCATAATAGGCACATTGGTTTCAATCTCGGAGAACCTCCCGAATCCCATCGGAAGCTGTTTGTTTTCCTGTCTCGCGCCTCAAAGATAAACATGCATGACACTGATGTGCCGTGACGCCGGGAGATCTTCAGAAGCCGCATTTCACGCGGCCCTGACAGATGATTGGGAACAAGTGGTGTCGCAGTGACAAGTTTCCTCCGATGAGCGGGAACGCAGGGGAACGCGGGGGAACGCGACGTGGATGCACAGGCGTTGACATAAGCACACGTATGCGTGACTACCACACGCGCTGACGTACACACTCCCCTACACACACATTTCCTCTGACAGCATAACGTTTGCAAGCGTGATTAAAAAAAAAAATCTGAAAAATAAAAGGAATTTATTATTGGGATCTGTTTTTGTGATGTGCCAATATTCATATCTATCTGCCTCGCAAAGCACAACAGCCAGAGGTTATTGGTCTGACAGTCAGCAACAACATGGTGTTGCGGCGGAGTCTGCCATGGCTATTGGCTGCGATGTGTTTTCTGTTTTTTTTTGTCAATAAAGAATCAATAATAATAGCTTGCACCTGGAGTGCCCCATAAAGGCCACGGTTCATTGCAACATCACATTACACGCACAGTGTTCCCCTCTCCCTGCCACCCCTCCACAATTTGCTGACGATAGACCCCGATATGGGCTGCATGTGAGAAGCGAGAAGCGGCCCTGCTGGGCGTGGCCTGCTCGCCACCACATCACCCCACATCACCCAGACCTACGTCCTCATCTCCCTGGCATAGCAGAGAAGTCCGTTCCTACAATGGCGCCTTGATGGTAATGATTGAGGATGAGGATGATGAATGATGACGAATGGATGCAAACCCTAGTGTTGGGATGATGAAGGGCAGGTGGATGTCTGGAAGTACAGACTTCCAAGTCGATCTCTGAAGCTCCCGCCTCTGTTTGATGCCAGCGCTTCCCGGGGCGATGGCTCACAGACTCTCTGTAATCTCCCCCACTGCCCCCTCCCCCCCCGAACCCCGCATCACCATGGCGATGCAGGAGATGCCACATTTTCCCGGGACTATTTCGACTGATCTGTTTGACGAAAGTATCTGAGGCGCGTGTCGTCACATCTGTGGTGAGCGCAAGCGGCCTTTGCGCGTGTCACATACGTGCGCGACATGCAAATAACCTGCCCGTCAAGCTAGCCTGGCACCCCGCCTGTCACGGTCACAGTGGACTCTAAACTCTTAACTGTTGCCAAGCAACCAGGGACTTTCAACGCAGCGAAAGCCGGGGCCGATATCAGCCTCCTGCCACTAAGAAGGTAGAAGTCATCACAAGTTGACAAAAATGTATTGACAATTTCTACACTTTGAGACCGTGAACAGCACTCCTCCAAATACCCTCTTGGAAATGGACCCTCACTTTCCTGTAGGCACATTCCTTATCAGCAAAGGCCTTGCTGATTCCACCCGGGCTCTGTAGTCAGAGCCGGGCGAAGTGCATTTATTCAAAGCGCAAGCTTGATGTAAATACCATGGACCCATGTGACCAGCTTACGCGAGTCAAGAGGCTCATGGGAGTTCTCCCGCCGTCCTCATTGGCTGGCGATGCTCCCTGTGATTCGCATCAAGGATCTGCGCGCCTTTGTTGTGTAAATGAAGATTCAAGTGCGGCAGATTATATCTTGTCTTTTCCTTTCTTTTCCAATCACAGCGATATAACATTAGCAATGGAACACTCAAACGCAAATTGAAATTGTGGGAAAGCCGTTTTGCTTTTGTTCGGCGCACTGCTTGATGACTGAGTGGCACGGCGGCGATACACACCTTGTTTATTCATTTGGTTATGTGTGCCCACCAGCAACCTGCCTTAATACATAAATAAATGAGCGTTTATCGCTCGATGTTACCGCAGTCCTCTTACAGTCGTGTCTACTATACGACGCACGCTTGCTTATTGCCCGGTATCGACGTGCAGAACTCAATAACAATAACCTCTAAAGCCCTTTCACGAGCCTCGACGTGCCTCAACTCAAAGTTGACATTTGAGTCACTCGCTTCACTGAGATTGACTGATCCACTCTGTCACTGCAAAGCCAGCTCCACATTTCCATCCTCTCGTGCAAAACACAGGCGCACGTCAAAGTAAAAGGGGCCCTTAAATTATTAATTGAGGCGCGTCTGAAATGCAGGTCGCTTCCCAAGGTAGCGGGAAGCACTGCTGGAAGACCAGGGGCCGGTGGAACACCCTGCGCGGTCGATCACCGTAGGGACCAGACGTGACCTCGGCATTCATCAGACAAGTCTATTTATTGAAGCTGTTTTAGTGCACACAAGACAAAAGGACATCCAGCAGCCTCGCTGAGAGGGTTCTAGTGTTGTCTCTCTCGCTCTCTCTCTCTCTCAACCTCTGTCTGTCCCAACCCCCCTCCCAGGTTATCGACACCTGTCTGTTTTTGTCTGCTAGCTTTTGCACCCCCACCTCCACCCCCTACCCCCTACCCCCCGCACCACTGCACTCTCTCGCTCTCACTCCTAGCCTGGGGAGCGAGCATTCGACGGCACACAGGGAGCCTATGTGTCGCAGTGTGTCCTTCCTCCCCTCATATCAATGTCCAATATCGACCCGCTCCTGAGAGTCTATCGGCGCTTGCTAGCCGTCCTCAGTAACTTATCTCAATCGTGCGACTGCGGCTTCTTCAGATGTACTAGCACTTGTTCACCGCCCCCCCCCCCCCCCTTCCTCCCCCCCCGCCCGCCCTCCAGTTTCCTCACCCCTTTTCCTCGGCACGACACTGCAGCTCTCTCTCTTCAGCCGCTCGCCCGCCCGCCTGCCCCCACCGATTGTCCCTTTTATAGAAGCTGAAAATGAAGACGCACGGCTGGCTTCTAATAAAGACATATCCCATCTCAACAAATCACTGCGGACAGTGTGTTTGCATAGATTAGGCCATGCTCCTCACTATGATTTCTCATCAGAACACATGATGAGGCGGAGGGTGAGATTGACATTTTGGGGGAGGAGAGAACGGTTGTATAGGCAGGCCTGATTTGATTGTATTTGCATTTCATCCCCCAGCCTTGATGGGAACAATTTTGATCTCCGCGCTGCATTGTCCCCGCTGCACCAAAAGCCACTCAGGTGGAAAATATATGCATTTCCAGATCTCCCCTTTCAATAAAAGCCCCTTGCAAGTGCTTTATAAAGATGGGGCGAGATTATATTGTTTTTATTGATTAAAAAGGTGGTCGACAATGCCACAACAATATAGAGCCGCAGAGATCTGTATGAGAGATTGGGGAGGTAAGCATCTGCCATGTAGTCTGGGTGGATGGCTTGCATAAAGCCTTGGGTGCCAAATTGGTTTGATATTAAAAACGGTATTTAGAGGCCCTTTAGTATTATATTTAATATCTGTATGTGTAAAGGGATATATTACCCGTGACCCCAAAGCTCTTCTTGTGACTCCTGCAGGGTTTATCACCAGAAAGTCCGCTTCCCATTCTGTAGTTGGAATTTATATGACGATGTGATATTGTGTGATATTTAAAAAATAAATCTATTAATTTATATTTATAACTAGTACTGTGTGATGGGGGTGGGGGAGGTTTAAAGTTTCATCTGTATAATATATGCATATCCTGTATTGACGACACAAAGGAGGGCTTTTCACGTGATATCCTAATTAGTTTTTGATGTAAGGGCTGATTCCTTTCTGCTAAGCCAGGCTTAGCGAGGAAGCACTGACACATTCAAATAAAAGGTTAGACAT
>NW_028180373.1:0-13669 GCF_964030765.1 Micromesistius poutassou | reverse complement strand
GTTTCAAATCCCCCCCCCCCCCCGCTGTGAACAACAATGGAATAAGGATACTGGCTTACAGCTATCCATCATGTGTGTGTCTGTCTGTCTGTCTGTGTGTGTGTGTGTGTGTGTGTGCGTCTGTTTGTCTAGCTGTCTGTCTGTCTGGCGAACTAACTATATATATATATATCCTGTTAATGAATGATCACCAGTGGGAGATGTTGACATATTTATCATACTATATCATACCATTATACGACAACAATAACAAGGCTGTTTGTGCGGCGTTCCTTTCATCAAGCCGATCATCATCTCACCAAAAAAAAAAAAAAAACCTCCAAATGACACGCGAGCGAGATGAAACAAATCCTCCAATGAAACGTCAGGGATCTAATAAAGGACATATCGAGAGGTGTTGATACAGGCTTCGAGTGAACACAGCCCGAGCAAACAGGGCTCACGCACCCGTCACAGGCTCGCCCGCGCCCCCACTTCGGTGTGATGTATCCCTGGGAGACATCTGCCCCCTTATTGACTCAGGAGTCACCTCATCTCCATGCCTGCATACGTGTTTCAGCGCGCAGTGTGTACACACACAGACGGCTCTCCGTGGCTCAACCCTTTCTGTGTACAGAATATAATAACCTGTGACACTTTACTCGTAGATATAGATATGTCAAGATTCGCATCTATCCACCGAAGCAGAGGTGTGAGTCTGTGGGCCACATTGTTGTTGAGTTATTTTATGTTGAGAACAAAAGACCACTCTTATGAATCTTGGATGGAGCGGTGAACTCGAGTGAGCACGTCTCTATTTCGGTCTTCGGGTTCTTTTTTCTTTGAATCCTTTCAGAAAAGGCATGTTTCTGAATCCCGTTGGAGCGTTCACGCCGACCGACACCCCGTGAATCACCGTGTTGCTGTCAGCTTCCTGTTGACTCAAACGTACTTCCTGTCCACTTCTCTGCTCCTCCCGCTATACTTCTTCTTCTTCGTCTTCTTCCTTCAGAAAACAGCAACTTTCTTTGGCATTCTTCCCCGGCTCATGATCGATAAGCAGATAGTCTATTATGAAAATATGGATTTTTCTCCCCACCGCTGACGCTTCTGGTAAGTCAACATATATCGGCAGCTCTCTGAATAATATGAGGCCGTTGTGAAGGAAGCCTGAGATGAAGACGAAGTGCAGGCACCATGAATAAAAGAAGACCCACTCATCCATAAGCTGAGGAGACTCTGTCTGACCTAAAGCTACACAATCACACACACAAACGCACAACGCAAACACACACGCACGCACGCATGCACACGCACACATGTAATCATACACAAGAGCATGCACACGCACACGCAAATACACACACACACACACACACAAACACTTTCATGACTCAAGGCTCTCGAGCCAACCAGCTACTTACCAATCTGTGCTAGTGATGAAATCATGGCTGTGTTATTCGCTTGTGGTTGGTTGAGTCCGGTTTGATCAGGCTGGGGCCGCTCTGAGTTCAGAGGGGGATTGGGGGAGGGCAGGGGGGAGGGTAGGTGGGAGGGTAAGGGGGGGGGGGGGGGGGTAGGGGGCGCTGTATGTGTGTGAACTAGCAGAGCCTGAGACAGGAGGAGGAGACACCAGGCTGGGAGATACCAGCAGCAGAGCGATGTGTGTCTGCTCTGCTGGATGGTTCCCCTGAAACCCTCTGCTGAACTTAATTGTTGTTCTTCATTTTCGGGGGGGGGAGGGGGGGGGTTACTTTGTGGTTGTTGTTGTTGTTGTTGTTGTTGTTGTGGTTGGGTTTATTTTTTCCCACCCACGTTCAACTTTGTTATGAACAAGGCTTTATGAAGTGCTGCTATTTTTTATCTACACAGGCTTCAGTTTTATACCAACACACAACCCTCTTCCTTGTGCTATCTATATTTTGATGTGTGTGTGTGTGTGTGTGTGTGCTCGCGTGTGTGTGTGTGTGTGTGTGTGTGTGTGTGTGTGCGTGCGTGCGTGTGTGCGTGCGTGTGCGTGCGTGCGCGTGTGCATGGGCGTATGTGCGTGTGTATGCGCATGCGTGCGTGCGTGTGTGGCCCTAGTTCCTGATGCACGGTAAAGTGCCAGAGAGTGGACTGGCATCTATTATTTATCTCCCTCCTATACCCACCATTAAGCCTGTAATGAGCTGGTTTAATTCACTGGGCAAACAGGCTTACAGCCGTCATGTATCAATAAATGTTAATTACACCGGGCTCCTGGCTGTGTCTCTGAGCATTGCCCCCCCCACCCCCACCCCCCACCCCACCCCGGTTCACCCAGCATGCAACACGATACGCTGGACGTCAAGTGAAGAATGTGGCGTGCTGCGGCGTTTAGAGACAATTAGTGATGATGCGGCCGCTCCTGCGTGACGCGGGGCCGGGGTGGGTTGTGTTGCTCATCTGGATTCTCCACCACCAAGCGGCATCGATCAGGAGACAGATCAGTGTCAATTTGCCGTATAATTGCGGCCGTATCGAAAGACGAGGCGATGCGTTTTCGGCTTCCGATAGCCGCTCGTCGGAGCGAATCAGGCGTCAGATGGGAGCCTGATGGAGACGGCTTAGTTAGGAGGACGGCGTCTCTGCTCCCGTCTCACCGGGAGGTTTATTAGTTTATTAGTCGGTAATGAAGTAAATTCAGTGGCCCTTTTCTTTTTTTCTTTTTGCGAATTACATGTGGCACGCTGTATGCTAATGAGAAACAACATTAAAAGATGAATCGCGTTGTGCCTGGCGCGCACGCACTCGCACTCGCACACGCACAGGCAGACACGCACACACTAAAATACACACACAAGCACACACAAGCACACGGGGCAGACTTGGTGAAACAAGGACAGAAACAAGAAGGATTGTCTGGATCGTGACCCGGTGTCATCCCATGGTTCCGTGTTCCCACAGAAACGGTTCAGCTGAAATTAAAAAGAGCCACGCATTGTTAAGCCCTGCTTTATTAGGGAACGTAACGCGACAGGGAGGGAGGGGGGGAGGAGGGGGGGAGAGGGGGTGGAGGTGGGGAGGAATGGGGGAGAGGGCGGGGAGAGGGGGGAGGAGAGGGAGACGGGGTGGGGGCGGGCGGGGGGGGGGGGGGGGGGGGGAGGGATGGGGAGAGGGGGGGGGAGGGGGAGGTTGGAAGAGACGTGATGGGGGCGGGGGGGAAGGGAGGGGGGAGATGTGGTGGGGCGGGGGGGAGGGGAGGGGGGAGTAGCTACTGTGCGTCGATAGCAGACGCAGAAGAAGAAGGAGAGGCAGAGGCAGAAGCGGCGTTCTGTTTTCTCTCTTCATCGCGCCTCACATGAAAGGAGTCACACAGACGCCCACGGAGAGAACCGCTTCAAACCGCCGCCGCCCGCCGCCGCCGCTTGGCATGAAACAAACCCCCAAAAAAACAACGCAGGACTTTAATAAAGTTGCCTTTCTTCTCAAACTATAGCAAGGGGGGGCTGTGATGTATCGCTGCTGATTGTGATGCTCGTCGAATGGATTCAGCCCAGTGTGTGTGTGTGTGTGTGTGTGTAGGTCTCTGTGTCTATGTGTGTGTGTGTGTGTGTGTGTGTGTGTAGGTCTCTGTGTCTATGTGTGTGTGTGTGTGTGTGTGTGTGTGTGTGTGGGGGGGGGGGGGGGTGTGTGTGTGTGTGTGTTGGTATGTGTGTATTTGTTTGTGTGTATGTGTATGCGTGTGTGCTTGTGTGTGTGTGTGTGTGTGTGTGTCTGCGTATACAGGTCTGTGTGTGTGTGTGTGTGTGCACGTGTAGTTATGTGTGTGTGCGTGTATAGGTCTGTGTGTGTGTGTGCATGTGTAGTTATGTGTGTGTGCGTGTATAGGTCTCTGTGTGTGTGTGTGTACGTGTAGGTACGTGTGTGTGCGTGTATAAGTCTCTGTGTGTACGTGTAGGTATGTGTGTGTCTGTGTGTGTTATATGTCTCTGTGTGTATACGTGTAGGCATGTGTTTGACCCTGTGTGTGTCTATGTGTGTGTTTAGGGAGGAAGCAGCTCAGGAGGCAGAGCGGGTTGGCTGGTAACTGCAAGGTCGCTGGTTCGATCCCCGGGCTCCTCCTAGCCTCGAGTGTGGAGGTGTTCCCTGAGCGAGACGCCTCCTCACCCTGACTGCTCCTGACCGGCTGGCTGTCGCCCTGCGTGGTCGACTCCGCCGTCGGTGTGTGAATGTGTGCATGAATGGGTGAATGTCAGGCAACACTGTAAAGCGCTCTGGATAAAAGCGCTTTATATAAATGAGGACTGTACGTTTTCTTGTGCGAGGCACACTCCGAAGGAAACATCGGCCTCGCAGAGCGGACCGTAACGGCCGGTGAAGCGCCCCGACGCAACACTCTCCATCCTTTATTCACTGGGCTGACTCCCTCCCAGAGCAGCCCCCCCCCCCCTCCCTCTCCCTCCTGCTCTCTCCTCCTTTCTCCTTCTGCTGCCTGCACTTTCACCCACTCGACCACCACCTCCACCTCCACCACCACCTCCACCACCACTTTCTCCAGCACCACCCCCCCACCACCACTTTCTCCACCACCACCTCCTCCGCCACCCACCTCCACCTCTACCTCCACCTCCACCACCTCCACCACCACCTCTACCCCTACCTCCACCACCTCCTCCACCACCACCACCACCTCAGCCTCAGCTGCTCCACTGCTGTGGCCCCTCCCAGTCCTCCCAGTTCAAACATAGGTCAGTCCCCCGGTCGCCTCACTCCCCTCGAGTCGCTCCAACACACTGTCACCGCTGACATCATTTATGGCCGGGTAAAATGGCTGCCTCAGGAGAACTGGAAGAAGAGAGAGAGAGAGAGAGAGAGAGAGAGAGAGAGAGAGATATATACGACAACACCATTCAGGATCTTGGGTTGAGGTAATGAAGTTGGCGGGAATGAGGGAACAGTGTGTTTGCTGACAATTGAAATGTCACGGCTGTATGCAGTCAACAGCAGTCTAGGGTCAGCCTACGGTAGGTTATGTTGAGCTAAGACAGCCCTACATCACCTACACTAATCCTACCCGACCTGACCCTAGAATGACCCTAGACTGACCCTAGACTGACCCTAGACTGACCCTAGACTGCTCTGACCCTAGACTGCTCCCCAAACAGAGCAGCCTAGTGGGGGGTGAGGCTAGGCTAGGTACTGCAGGGTTATGGTAGGTTGGGCTGGGGTAGGTTTAATTCCGTTAGCCTCTTTGAGGGGGGGTGCTTTTGATACCTGTAAAGCACAACAGATGGACGTGTATGTTCCTCTTCCGGGGTTAGGTCAGGTTTGGTTGGAGATGAGGTGAGGTGGGGGTCAGCAGCTGCATGTGCTCAGGGCCGGCGTCACATAAAAAGCAGGGCAGCATTACAGCGACGTGCTAGTAGCATTGGTGCCTGTGTGTGTTTGTGTGTGTTTGTGTATGTGTGTGTGTGTACATCTGGTGTGCGTCTGTGTGTGTGTGTGTGTGTGTGTGTTTGTCTGTGTGTGTGTGCGTGTGTGTGTGTGTGTGCCTGTGTGTGTGTGACTGTGCGTGTGCCTGTGTGTGTGTGTGTGTGTGCCTGCGTGTGTGTGTGACTGTGCGCGTGCCTGTGTGTGTGTGTGTGTGTGTGTGTGTGTGTGTGTGTGTGTGTGTGTGACTGTGTGTGTGCCTGCCTGTGTGTGTGTGTGTGTGTGTGTGTGTGTGTGTGCGCGTGCCTGTGTGTGTGTGTGTGTGTGTGACTGTGTGACTGTGTGTGTGTGTGTGTGTGTGTGAGTGTGTGTGAGTGAGTGTGTGTGTGTTTGTGACTGAGGCAACGTGACACGAGGGGCGGCAGCATTAAGGGCCTTTGGCCTGAGTAATTATCTGCCAATTTCCCCCCCGGTCTGCCGCCGTTATCATCCCTCTGTCATCTCACCGCAGGGGTCGGCGCTGTCACCCGCCGACCCCCCGCCTCTCAGCGCGCCCACCGGTGAAATGTAGAAGGCCTCACACTGACCTCTGCCTGCCCGCCCCGTCCCCACACCCAGCCCCCCCACACCGCCCAGCTCCCCCACCGCACAGACACACACACCGCCCAGCCCCCCACACCGGCCAGACCCCCACACCGCACAGACACACACACCGTACAGACACACACACCGCCCAGCCCCCCCACACCGCCCAGACCCCCACACCGCACAGCTCCCCACACCGCACAGCCCCCCCACACTGCCCAGACCCCCACACCGCACAGCTCCCCACACCGCACAGCCCCCCCACACCGCCCAGACCCCCACACCGCACAGCTCCCCACACCGCACAGCCCCCCCACACTGCCCAGACCCCCACACCGCACAGCTCCCCACACCGCACAGCCCCCCCACACCGCCCAGACCCCCACACCGCACAGACACACACACACACACACACACACCCCCCCCACACTCTCAGACACACATACACACACACACACACACCCCACACTCTCAGAGACACACACACACCCCACACCGCCCAGACCCCCACACCGCATAGCCCCCCACACCGCACAGACACACACACACACACACACACACACCCCCCACACTCTCAGAGACACACACACACACACACACACACACACACACCCCACACCCCACACACACACACACACACACACGGAGGCACATACACACACACACACACACACACACATTGATGAACACATATAGACACACAGACACACACACACACATGTATAGACGTAGATGGATACATGGACACACACACAAAAACACTCATAGATGCACACACACACACACACACACACATAGAAAGACGAAGATGGATGGACACGCACACACACACACACACACACACACACACACACACACACACACACACACACACACACACACACACACACACACACACACAGACTCTCCTCCGCCCCCTCGTTAGTTTCCTAGTAACAGGAGACGTGGCGAGATAAGAGTAATTATCAATCAGCGATCTGAGGATCTATTTATACGGAGCGGCGCCCGGAGCGGACGTGAGGCCGTCTTACTTTCTGACACCAAATCTTCTGCTCCGGATGATCTCATGATGTTCCAAACTGCCTTCTGAAACCAAAGTGTTTGTCATCGCTCTTTCTCTGTTTTTTTTTTGGGGGGGGGGCGGGGGGGGGGGGGGGGGAGGGGGTGAACTTGACAAGCGACATTTAGCGGCCCCCTTCGGGCTGGCGTTGCTGTCACAGGGCCCACGGCTCCCTGCCCCCCTGGCCCCCGGGCCCCTGGTCGCTGGCCCCCAGCCCCTGGCCCCCTGGCCCCTGGTCCCTGGTCGCTGGCCCCTGGCCCCTGGTCCCTGGTCGCTGGCTCCTGGCCCTTGGCCCCCTGGCGTGCCATACAGCGTTCACTCTGCCGCTCCCCGACTAAAGATAATTCCCCATCTGATGTGACGCTGGTTACGCCCCACAGAGTCCGACACGGGGCGGGAATTGAGGGTGTGATTATGGGATGAGCAGGATGTACTGTCACACACAGAGTTCATCCTGCTCATCAGCTGCACACCAGCCGGATGCACACCCTCACAGACCCTCACAGACCCTCACAGACCCTCACAGACCCTCACAGACCCACAGACCCTCACAGACCCTCACAGACCCTCACAGACCCACAGACCCTCACAGACCCTCACAGACCCTCACAGACCCACAGACCCTCACAGACCCTCACAGACCCCTCCAGACCCTCACAGACCCCCACAGACCCTCAGACCCCTCCAGACCCTCAGACCCTCAGACCCACAGACCCTCACAGACCCACAGACCCCCACAGACCCTCAGACCCTCAGACCCACAGACCCTCACAGACCCACAGACCCTCACAGACCCACAGACCCTCACAGACCCTCACAGACCCTCAGACCCACACAGACCCACAGACCCACAGACCCACAGACCCCCACAGACCCCCACAGACCCACAGACCCTCAGACCCACAGACCCTCACAGACCCTCACAGACCCACAGACCCACAGACCCCCATAGACCCTCAGACCCTCAGACCCACAGACCCCCACAGACCCTCAGACCCTCAGACCCTCACAGACCCCCACAGACCCTCAGACCCACAGACCCTCACAGACCCACAGACCCCCACAGACCCTCAGACCCTCAGACCCACAGACCCACAGACCCACAGACCCTCAGACCCTCAGACCCCTCCAGACCCTCACACCCTCAATGACCCCTCGCTAGTAAACGTCTCGTTAGTTTTCGCTTTGTTCCGGTAGTTCTTTTGTTGGGGTCCTCTGGAGGTTTCAGCGCCAGTGAACTGTTTTATTCCACATGAAGGGAGTAAACTTTGTGGTGCAGACACCAGTCGCCGCATTTCTCGGGTTGGACCAAACGGCCGAAGGGAGCAGTGGAAAGAAAGAGGGAGAGAGCGACGGATAGGGAGAGAGAGAGAGTGAGAAGTATAAACTGCACAACACCATTACCACACCTGTGTGGCCATGATGATGGAAGTGGGAATGACAGGAAGGCGTTGGCAAGTACGCTGGCAATTAAAATGTAAAGAGGTTCTCCAGAGGTGGAGAAAGGTCAGGTGAAGTAAGCTAAGGCGTGTACTGCTAGTGCCGTACTGGCATACTGTAAGCATCTGAACACGACACGCATTGTTGTACGCACCGGAATCCTTCCCCATGTGAACTGGAATACTTTCTCTTTGAATTCAGCTACTTCTTCGTCTCATCGTGGAAATGTTTAATTAGTTTCATATTTTAATCAGCATGCAGCGCCTCCACCTCTCCAGTCTTTGCAGGGCTCATACCTTTAATACCGTAGGGTGGTCTCTGTGGACCGGGCTTCTAGAGGAGGTTGTTTTGACTGGGAGAACGAGCTCTGACAGTGTACGCTGGTGCAGAGACTCCAGACAGCAAGGAGCAAGACAAGGTTGCATGCGCAAAGCAATTCAGCCAAAATTAAACTCCACTAACTGAGTGCCAAACCAGAAAACAGCATCATGTACGTTCCTTATAAGTCAACGTGTGATAATTAAATTTTTCATTTTAATTTTTTTTTCAAACGATTAAATCTCAAATAAATCGTGCCCACGCACAAATTCTGGTAACGATAAAAGCTAGCTTGTTAGCGAATTGGGTGAAGTGTTTTTTACATTTATCTGCGCTAATTGCCATGTTGAATGACGTACTGATATTGTTATGTTGTCCCTGGAATAATTTTCCACTCTGAAAGGAAATTAAGAAGAACAAATCGAGTGGATTCGTGGATCTGAGCGCATAAACGAGGCGAAGGCAGTTGAGCTATTTCTGCTCAACAAATGTCAATCTCGCAAGTAGTGTCAACAACAGGGTTAGCTTCAAAGCTACACCCAGCCACATGCCATCGGGTAAAACATAATATAGCCTTGTTAGCGAACAACGTAGGGTTAAGTAACCAGAACCGCTCCTGTTTCGTTAGCCTGATGTTTGTGTGCCTCCGTATTCCAGCGCGCAAGGAACCTCCAATAATCCTAAATTGGCGGCATAATGTTTTCTTGCAACTCTGTGGAACCACCATCTGCGTCCGCATCTGGAAGCCGAGATCCCCACAGAGAAGGTGTTGAACATTACCTCGTCTATATTTAGCTGCCATAATAGCAACCAACTGCTGTCACTCTCCGTTCTCATTACACCGTGAGGCCAACCCTGCAACCTTTGAATTAATTAGCCGCTGCACATCAATTAGCCCCCTCAGCTAGGGCCACACGTGAGACAACGCACTCCTCGAACCGCGTCAACCCCAGAATAACAAGAAAACCACCAACATGGCGGAACCATGAGGGGAAAATGTTGTATTCGATAATAACATTCATGCAAAAGCATGAATGTCATAGAATGGAAAATGATACACATCAAAGTAAAAATGTGGTGATGTATTATTATAAAAAAACATTTGACAAAGAAGCTTCATTATAGCTATGTAATTGGTGGCTTTTGCACTTCAGTCTAATGCATTTTTAAAAAATGCAGACATAGAAAGTTTGGCACATCACTCAATCCCGGTAAAAAACAAAAAACAAAAACCAAACCCCATTGCTAAATAACTATAATAATCCATCACATTGTTGGGTTGTCTGGGCTGGGCTGGTATGGACGGACTTGGAGTGTTTATATCGCTTGGTGGAATCCTCGCTTGCATGTGTGATAGCACTGCTTCTCCTGCAGCCTGCCCACACCAGGGAATACTCCATCGCAGGTGTCCGCCCGGGGCCTGCAGGCTTATTTTAACAAGTGCTCGCTGCAATTACCCAAATGCTCCACTTCTGATCAAAAACGTCAAGCTAGGACGAGAGAGAGGAGAGAGCGAGAGAGAGAGCGAGAGAGAGAGAGATAGGGGGAGAGAGGGAAAGAGAGGGGAGAGAGAGAGAGAGCGAGAGAGAGAGAGAGGGGAGAGAGAGCGAGAGCGAGAGAGAGAGAGAGAGGGGAGAGAGAGAGAGCGAGGGGAGAGGGAGAGAGAGAGAGAGAGAGAGAGAGGGAGAGAGAGGGAGAGAGCGAGAGAGAGAGAGGGGAGAGAGAGAGAGGAAGAGAGAGAGAGAGAGAGCAAGGAAGAGCGAGCGAGAGAGAGGGAGGGAGGGAGAGAGAGGGAGCGAGAGAGGGAGAGGGATGTATATTTTCACTCCTTGCACCTCCCCGGCATGCAGATCAGGAGTTGAAAAAAATAGAAAAGGAATAGGAGAAAAAAAACTGTTCGAAAAGGAAATTAGATGGCTTTATTTTAAAACCAGAACCATGGCAAGGGCATGCTTATTTCATGAAGTCGCCACCATACTGCCCATGGACATAATAATAACAGTAGGAGGAGTAGTTCCCTCTGTCTGCTGATGGCATACATAGGGGATAATAGCTGGACTGGGACACTAGGTCTGAAAGTGATGAATTATACATTGACCTCTGCCATCAACAGGTGCGCCTGATAGACTCAATTAGCAGTCGACCCTATATCATCATCTCTGTCGTTATCAACGCAAAGCGTGTGTCTCCGAGAACAACACACTTCAAGGTCGTTATGAGGAAAATTGGTGGATGAAATCATTAATGAAAAGCCTGTTTAGTGTAAATAATGATTGGACTGAGCAGTGACAGAAGACAAGAGGCTATCTGGGAAGTAGCAGCAGGTATACAATAATGTTTCTGTCACCAACGTGTCATGGCTGTGTGTCTGTCTCCTTTATAATGTCCTTCAGAAAGTGGCTGCAGCTGTTGGAAAATCATGGAAAAACCTCCCCTTCACTGGCTCTTTACAGTGACTGTAGCAGATGTTTTGATGTGCAACACTTTGCAGTGTTTTGTATTTTTGTCAGGGAATCTGCCTAGAATTTTAACTCAAGAAGAAAACTCCCTTATTTGGAGTGGTTTGCATGCAAAAAGACCAGGAAATAGTGGAATAAATACGATTTTCTCAATATTGGATTGTTCCAGCAATATTTTGGTCTCCAATTGATACATGAGGTAAAATAACATTAATACGGATGGACAAACACACAACTAAAGTATAACGATTAAGATGCAGTACATCTTCTGAAATGGAATTTGAAATCCTAAAGTTAAAGACATGAAAAGAAAATTTACCATTTCACACTCAATGCCTTTTCTCTGCTCATACATTATGAACAGTCCAAACTTGCGGGCTTTATATTACGATCAATAATAAAACCAACGGGCCAGATCCAAACTGATCAGTAAGTACAACTCTAACTACTATAACTCCTGGCAATCCAATATTTATTCATAAAATCAAAGCCTCCTTTACTTTAACCCGCACTAATATACTACTTTTATTATCTATTACTTCTACTATTTATACGATTCACTGTTTAGAAATGTACCAGACGCCTTTATCCAATGGACACCCATTATTATTAAGAGGCAGGTCCCAGGTTTGGGTTCTGCCTCAATGCACAGGTTTGAACGTGGACGTTCCAAACTGCTTCATTTGCAAATGTTAACGTAATTATTATGGAAGCCTCTGAATATGAATTAAGAATAATGCCTTTGCCTGAATCACGCCGTGGGAAATGTCCCATGTTTCATATTCGACACACCCATTGCTTGTGAGCTCAGCCTCATGCTGGTTTTAATTTAATGCACAGCCAACTCTGTGTTCTTTGTACACAGTATAAACTCTTTGCATGGCTCAGCACTTTTCATTTCATTCAAAATTAGGCCCCAATAAGCTACAGCTTCTCAAGCATTGAATCTTGAACACAGATATTACTTCTTCTGATGTCGCGCTCGCTTGAATCCATCATCGTCCTTTGAGATTCATAGCTATTGATGGCGCGCATAAACACTTTTTTTCTTCTCGATTATAGATTAAAAGAAAACTGTTGGGCGGGGGGGGGGGGGGGGGGGGGCAGGGGGGGACGGACGAGGAAGGCAATCTGATGAGGAGGAGAATAGAAGGAAAGGACGCAGATAAAGAAATGGATTCAGTCATGAATTTGAATAATCGTGGAGGGAGATGGCACAGGTTATTCCGAGGGATAAATCATATCTCCCAGCGCTCCCCGGCAGCGGCTTGTCCATCCTTGTGCGTCATTAGTCATCTTGACGAAAAATAAAGGAAAAAAAAATAAAAAAGGCAGCGAAAACAGAGCAGACTCGACACGGCTCGTCTGTGCTGGCAATCCTGACCTTGCGTCTGAGAAAACAGAAATGAGCAACGTGTCTGCGGATCTGCGCGTGTTGCTGCCCGTATCATTGCATCAGTTTTGGCAGAAGGGAAAAACACTTTGGTTTTGATTAATTCTCAAAACTGCAAACACGCAAAGAGCTTTATTGAATCTTCCTTGCAACCACTGATATGGAATTGCGTTATTTACCGCCCCCCCCCCCCCCCCCAAAAAAAAATAAAAATAAAGCACAGTGTGTAATTCAATAGTGTATGGTAATTCTCAGGAGGGAAAATAAAACTCATTCCTGTCTTTTTGAAAGGTTAATAGCATTATTGGAGACCGGGCAGTCCTAAATTCCCTGACACACCAACCAGATTATCGGTCATCGGACAGTCTGGCGAGAAAAGGCAGTCGGGCCGATTCGGTCACGGCCGATTCAACACGTGCAATCGGCTGAAAAGAACACAGGCGGCTTGAAAAGATCACCGACGGCTTTGACGACGGCCTACCGCACAGCACACACACACCGAACAGACTCAGGTGACCGAGCTCGGCCAGACTGTCCGACGACCGATGATCTGGTTGGTGTGTCAGGGCCTTAAGGAGCCACAGTGGCTTTGGGACGGGGGGCCACAGACTTCACAGACAGAGCCTCCACCACCCAGTGCATCACAGACCGACCTCCACCACCCAGTGCATCACAGACCGACCTCCACCACCCAGTGCATCACAGACCGACCTCCACCACCCAGTGCATCACAGACCGACCTCCACCACCCAGTGCATCACAGACCGACCTCCACCACCCAGTGCATCACAGACCGACCTCCACCACCCAGTGCATCACAGACCGACCTCCACCACCCAGTGCATCACAGACAGACCTCCACCGCCCAGTGCATCACAGACCGACCTCCACCACCCAGTGCATCACAGACAGACCTCCACCACCCAGTGCATCACAGACAGACTCCACCACCCAGTGCATCACAGACAGACCTCCACCACCCAGTGCATCACAGACCGACCTCCACCACCCAGTGCATCACAGACCGACCTCCACCACCCA
>NW_028180374.1:0-7112 GCF_964030765.1 Micromesistius poutassou | reverse complement strand
AGTATATGTAGTATGTATGTAGTATATGTAGGCTGTGTTGTGTTCCAGACGAGTTTGTTCCCGCGGTTTAAGGACCTCCCGGCCGTGGGCGCGGTGGTGCTGAGGGAGGGCGGGCTGCTGGTCCTCACGCTGCTGCAGGTCAGCAGCGCCCCCCCGGTGGAGGGGCCACCACACTGCCGTCACCACGTCAAGGCTTAGCCATTAACACAAGTTCTTTCTCGTTGTTAAAGGTGTCCGATAGAACTTCTAACATTCAATTACGATTTCATTTAACGTAACACTTAACACATGTATAACACTGTAAAGCCCCTACAAACATACAACAAACTCAGAACAATAGCCTAACTGAGACAGATATTTGTGGATAAAGAGTAACTGTCTCGTTTAAGTACTGTTAAGTAAGTATAATTATCTAGAAAAATAATAACATCGTTTTTCACTTTCAGCATGTTTGAGTGCATCTTTTCCCTTTAAAGTTGAGCGTTCCCTCTGGTCCCTGGTCTCTGCACCTGGTCTGCAGGCGCTGGCCGGCGGGGCCCCGCGGAGCCTGGGAGACCACTTCTCTGAGGTGCTGTTCAGCATGAACAGGACCTGTGTGGGCCTGCTGGCCCGCTGGCTGGACCGCGGCCTGCAGGACCCCAGCTTCCCCTCCGCCCTGGTCTCCAGCCAGCAGAAGGACGCCTTCCGCCAGCAGCTGCTCAGGTACATGGTCCACACCACGGTCCTCTCTGCTCAGGTACATGGTCCTCTCTGCTCAGGTACATGGTCCACACCACGGTCCTCTCTGCTCAGGTACATGGTCCTCTCTGCTCAGGTACATGGTCCTCTGTTCAGGTACATGGTCCTCTCTGCTCAGGTACATGGTCCACACCACGGTCCTCTCTGCTCAGGTACATGGTCCTCTCTGAGGTACATGGTCAGGTACATGGTCCTCTCTGAGGTACATGGTCCTCTCTGAGGTACATGGTCCTCTCTGAGGTACATGGTCCTCTCTGAGGTACATGGTCAGGTACATGGTCCTCTCTGAGGTACATGGTCCTCTCTGGTTGATCCGGTTCTCAGGCCGAGTTGTTCCTCGGTTGTTTGGCCAGTGAAGGTCTGTTCCTAAAACAAGCAAGGGACCCCAAACCAGGGACAGACTGACCGACCGGGTTCATGTTATTGTTCTGTCTGTCTGTCCTCCAGGGACAGACTGACTGACCGGGTTCATGTTATTGTTCTGTCTGTCTGTCTGTCCTCCAGGGAGCAGATAGACCGACCGGGTTCATGTTATTGTTCTGTCTGTCTGTCTGTCCTCCAGGGAGCAGACCAACAGGCGCCAGGTGAAGGAGGCGGTGAAGGAGTTCTCCCTTCTGTGCCGTGGACAGCAGGCTGGTGGGTACTCCTCCCAGTAGTGGTGGATTCTCCTCCCAGTAGTGGTGGATTCTCCTCCCAGTAGTGGTGGGTACTCCTCCCAGTAGTGGTGGGTACTCCTCCCAGTAGTGGTGGATTCTCCTCCCAGTACTGGACTCCTCCTGGAAGCTTCTTTCTGCAGGGGAAAAAACACTGTGCTCATTTTGAGATATTATGACCGTTTTGGTCTTCATGTGGTCATCATCGTAGAGAACTTCAAGGTGGCCGTCCACCTGAAACAACGGGGCGTCTTCCATCTCAACGACCACAAGGGGTCAGACTACTGAGGACAAGAGAAGACAGAAAGGTCACGAGGCTCCTGAGAACTATTGAAGGATGTATTCACAAAGGTTTGAGCTCCGGGAGAAGACACCCGTCTTTGACGTTGTTGGGAGGCTGAAGGGATAACAGGGTGGGTCAATATACTGACGTGTTTCAGAAGGTGTGAATATGGGGCGGCGTGCGGCTCAGGAGGTACAGCGGGTCGGCTGGTCACCAGAAGGTTGCTGGTTGGATCCCCGGCTCCTCCTAGCGGAGTGTGGAGGTGTCCTTGAGCGAGACGCCTCACCCTGACCGCTCCTGACCCGCTGGCTGTCGCCCTGAGGGGTCCACTCCGCCGTCGGTGTGTGCATGAAGGGGTGAGTGTCAGGCAGTGTTGTTCAGCAGTGACTTTACTGAAGTGTTCATGGAGGAGCTCGTTCTCAGGAGCTTCTCTGTCACCTCATCCACAGGGTTGTTTTTTGTTGTTGAACTGTTTTTATATTTTTTATAAATGAATATAAACATACATTAATTAATATGGTTGGAATGACATTGTAAAAAGTCTGACATTATATAAAACCCTCCCTCTCCTCCCAGCCCTCACACCTTGTCCATTTTTGTCAAAAAAGTGCTTTGCCGTCCTCCCATTCTAAAATTTAAAAAACAATATTTTAGTTATAAAAGTAGTAGCTAGCGATTCCAAGCTAACATGAACAATGTGAAATGAATTAGTCTCTAGCTCAACCACAGGTGTTTTTTTTTTAAATATATGTTTAATATTGACTGACAAAGCCAAAGAGGAATGTTATTGGAGTACTGCATATGTCCCTGAATACTGTGTACAGGTGGAGGAGATTCTACTAGTATCACACCACCAGCATCCTGGGACTGAACAAGTGCTGTATTAATAAAGACTGAATATTGAGCCAAATCAAATGAAGATGATGCACATGTTTACGTATAAGTATGTGTTTGAAATGGACTATATGTAGGAATTTCACATGCATACATTTCTTGAAATTGCCAATATATGACCAGGTTATAAATGAACTTAAGAAATGACATTCCCGGGCACTGGTTCTGTTATATCTCAACGATTTACCGGGCAAAGGGAAGGAAGGGACGGAAAATAACAAACAAATACGTTATCTCATAAATGTTTCATTTGTTTGATTCTGACAACATGATGGTTATCGTCTCAACCCGTGGAGCTCACTGCTCACTGCAGGACCAGGAAACTCACCTGGTCCTGAGTCCTACAGACAGGACCTTAGTCACAGACAGACAGACAGACGTCCTGAGTCCTACAGACAGGACCCTAGTCACAGACAGACAGACAGACGTCCTGAGTCCTACAGACAGGACCGTAGTCACAGACAGACAGACAGACGTCCTGAGTCCTACACACAGGACCGTAGTCACAGACAGACAGACGTCCTGAGTCCTACACACAGGACCGTAGTCACAGACAGACAGACAGACGTCCTGAGTCCTACACACAGGACCGTAGTCACAGACAGACAGACGTCCTGAGTCCTACACACAGGACCTGTAGTCACAGACAGACAGACAGACGTCCTGATTCCTACAGACAGGACCTGTAGTCACAGACAGACAGACAGACAGAGCTCAGTGAGTGCAGATGTTTATTCAATGGTTGTGTTGACGCTCCACAGACCAGAACACAGTGTTAAAAACATGTCTGTCATGACTTCATGGTATGATGTCAAATCACGATTTCCAGAGTCATGATGTCAAATCACGATTTCCAGAGTCATGATGTCACGTTCATGATGCAGAGACATGATAACTTACTGATGATATTATCAAAACAAAAAAAGAGTTTTTCCACCACGTCCACAACAGAGTAGGACGGTCTTCTGAGAGGGGGCGGAGCCTCCAGGGTTCTTTCAAGATAAAAGTCTCGTGGAAGCGAGGTCCGGTGCATGGAGAAGGTTCTCTAGTTGTGCAGTAGAGTGGGGGGGGGGGTCTGTGTGTGGGGGGGGGGTCTGTTTGGGGGGGTGGGTCTGGTGTGTGGGGGGTCTGTGTGGGGGGGGGGGGTCTGTGTGGGGGCGGGGGGGTCTGTGTGGGGGGGGGGGTCTGTGTGTGGGGGGGGTCTGTGTGGGGGGGGGGGTCTGTGTGTGTGGGGGGGGGGGGGTCTGTAGGGGGGGGGTCTGTGTGGGGGGGGGGGGTCTGTATGGGGGGGGTCTGTAGGGGGGGGGGGTCTGTGTGGGGGGGGTCTGTGTGTGGGGGGGTCTGTAGGGGGGGGGTCTGTAGGGGGGGGGGGGGGTCTGTGTGTGGGGGGGTCTGTAGGGGGGGGGTCTGTATGGGGGGGTCTGTGTGTGGGGGGGTCTGTGTGTGGGGGGGTCTGTATGGGGGGGGTCTGTATGGGGGGGGTCTGTGTGGGGGGGGTCTGTAGGGGGGGGTCTGTATGGGGGGGGTCTGTGTGGGGGGGGTCTGTAGGGGGGGGTCTGTATGGGGGGGGTCTGTGTCTCCTACTGAAGGTCCTGACCCCAGAGAGTTACTATCGTATTCTGGTGAACAGGTTCAGAACCGACTTGGACTCCTGAAAAACAAAACATACAATATAAATATAATACTTATAGAACCAAATAATATACTGAAATATAATACTCATAGAACCAAATAATATACAGAAATATAATACTTATAGAACCAAATAATATACAGAAATATAATACTTATAGAACCAAATAATATACAGAAATATAATACTCATAGAACCAAATAATATACTGAAATATAATACTTATAGAACCAAATAATATACAGAAATATAATACTTATAGAACCAAATAATATACTGAAATATAATACTTATAGAACCAAATAATATACAGAAATATAATACTCATAGAACCAAATAATATACTGAAATATAATACTTATAGAACCAAATAATATACTGAAATATAATACTTATAGAACCAAATAATATACAGAAATATAATACTCATAGAACCAAATAATATACTGAAATATAATACTTATAGAACCAAATAATATACTGAAATATAGTACTAGTATAACCAAATAATATACTGAAATATAGTACTAGTATAACCAAATAATATACATCAATTCAATACTTATAGAACCAAATAATATACAGAAATATAATACTTATAGAACCAAATAATATACTGAAGTATAGTACTAGTATAACCAAATAATATACAGAAATATAATACTTACGTATAACAAAAGGATATAGATAAATATATTACTTATATAAAAAATGATATACATAAATAGAATACTTTTATAACAAAATAACATACATAAATATAATACTTATATAACAAAAGGATATACATAAATATAATACAAAATTATATTCATAAATATAATACTGAATATACATAATATAATACCTTTCAGCATGCAGCTAAAGTGTTTTATACGAATACAGGAAGATAGGGACAATTAAGGAAAGTGAAGAATAGAGCTAACCAGTACACTGGTTCTATAGAAACATCTCTATACAGTATATACATATTCTACTGTAGACTAAACATGTCCTGTACCTTGGTGTTTTACAGTAACGTGTCCTGTACCTTGGTGTTTTACAGTAACGTGTCCTGTACCTTGGTGTTTTACAGTAATGTGTCCTGTACCTTGGTGTTTTACAGTAACGTGTCCTGTACCTTGGTGTTTTAGAGTAACGTGTCCTGTACCTTGGTGTTTTACAGTAACGTGTCCTGTACCTTGGTGTTTTACAGTAGACTAACGTGTCCTGTACCTTGGTGTTTTACAGTAATGTGTCCTGTACCTTGGTGTTTTACAGTAACGTGTCCTGTACCTTGGTGTTTTACAGTAACGTGTCCTGTACCTTGGTGTTTTACAGTAGACTAACGTGTCCTGTACCTTGGTGTTTTACAGTAATGTGTCCTGTACCTTGGTGTTTTACAGTAATGTGTCCTGTACCTTGGTGTTTTACAGTAACGTGTCCTGTACCTTGGTGTTTTACAGTAACGTGTCCTGTACCTTGGTGTTTTACAGTAATGTGTCCTGTACCTTGGTGTTTTACAGTAACGTGTCCTGTACCTTGGTGTTTTACAGTAGACTAACGTGTCCTGTACCTTGGTGTTTTACAGTAATGTGTCCTGTACCTTGGTGTTTTACAGTAATGTGTCCTGTACCTTGGTGTTTTACAGTAACGTGTCCTGTACCTTGGTGTTTTACAGTAATGTGTCCTGTACCTTGGTGTTTTACAGTAACGTGTCCTGTACCTTGGTGTTTTACAGTAACGTGTCCTGTACCTTGGTGTTTTACAGTAACGTGTCCTGTACCTTGGTGTTTTACAGTAACGTGTCCTGTACCTTGGTGTTTTACAGTAATGTGTCCTGTACCTTGGTGTTTTACAGTAGACTACTGTACCTTGGTGCAGCGTGTTTTACTAAAGACGTTCCAGAAGCGCAGCGTCTCGTCTCCGGCTCCCGTGACGATGGCCTCCCCGTCGGGGGACACGGCCTGGGGGGGGGGGGGGGGGGGGGGGGCGGGGTTAGTGATGATTATCAATCTGCAGAATGTGACAAACACACACAGACTCTCACTGACGTGACCCACCAGGTACAGCACCCTGTAGGAGTGGCCTGTGAGCTTGGCCACCTGGCTCAGCGAGGGGTACTTCCACACCAGGATCTGGTTCTGGGAGTAGCCGTGGGTGCTGACCTGGGGGCAGACACTCTGGTGAGAAGGGCCCACGGGCTACTGCCCCCAGAGCACTGGGGACAGCTTCAACACGGTACAGCGGATACAGAGGTCACGAGGGGCCACACCGGGGGGCAGCCTACAGGTACACTGCCGACATGGACCCCACTACGTTTAGGCCCGGAGTCCAACCCTCCTGGCCTCAGTGTGTGCGTGCATGTGTGTGTGCGCGTGTGCGTGCGTGCGTGCTCACCAGCTCGTTGGCGTGCTTGGACCAGGCCAGGTTGCAGACCTGGGAGCCCGTGTCGGTGCTCTGCAGCGGCTGGCCCGTCAGCGTGTTCCAGAAGCGCAGGCAGCGGTCGGCCGTGCCCCCGCCGGAGGCCAGCAGGCCGTGCTGGTGGGGGGACCAGGCCATGGCCTTCACCGCCGCCAGGTGCTCGCTGTACTGCTGCATGGGCAGCAGGCTGGAGCAGCTCCACACCAGCAGCTGGGCACAGCGCAGAGGCTTCAGTCTGTGTGCGTGTGCGTGCGTGTGTGCGCGTGTCTGTGTGCGTGTGTGTGTCCTTGTATTACAAGGTTTTATCAAATTACGTCCCAGTGTGACGTCACAGTCTACTGTCTACTGTACAGTGTGACGTCACAGTCTACTGTCTACTGTACAGTGTGACGTCACAGTCTACTGTGTACTGTACAGTGTGACCTAACAGTCTACTGTGTACTGTACAGTGTGACGTAACAGTCTACTGTCTACTGTACAGTGTGACGTCACAGTCTACTGTCTACTG
>NW_028180375.1:0-18711 GCF_964030765.1 Micromesistius poutassou | reverse complement strand
CAGGGTGTCGCGTCCTGTAGCTGGAGACGCAGCGGTGCAAAGGAGGAAATGAAGATTGGAAGAAAAAAAAGTTGGTTCATTACTATATAAGACTTATAATAAATAAAAGAGTCCTCAACAGCTTGATTACTTATTATCCTTCGTTCCAATAACTATTTGAGTCTTCTTATAAAGGGTAATGGTGATAGTTTGATGATATTCTCTTGCAAAACCAAATAGCTTGTTGAATAGATCTAGTTCAGATGATCTGGTTCTGTGAGCCATACAGCAGAGCCATACAGCCAAACACAGACATGTTGCCCTGGCTTGTGAATATTTTACTTTAAATAAAATGAGTACGGACTGAACTGAGAATAATGTTGGTCTGCAAGACCAAGTCCATCACAGCTTGCACGACACACACACACACGCACACACACACACACACACACACACGCCTGTGATTGGTCACAGGTGTGCAGCCCCCCCAGCCCCAGAGTCTAATCAGTGTGACTGGGGCCAGGTGAGGCTGCTTCAACCATCCACCACACACACACACGCTCCACTATGTCTTTTAACGTGATGGGAAATCCACCCTAATGTTCGCTATGTTTGTGAGTGTTTGAATAAACAGCAGCACAGAGTTCTGACAAAAAGGGGTTTTATTTGACCTAAATAAATACAAACACAGGTCGTGGAGAACCAATAAAAGAACGTTAAAGTATTATAAACATGAATGATCGAGGATCAACATAAAAGTGGTTTGCGTGGACGTTAATTCCCGTGGGCAGAAGAGATAGGCTTCACAGAAATGATACGCATTAGAGTTAACATCAGCTACTGGAAAAACCCACGGTGCTTTTGGACCTCACACACACGCAAATGCAAACGCACACACAAACATTTTGCAACACTGATATCAGATTGCAAGCTGACGATTGGTCAGAATTCAAACCTGTGACGTGGTTTCTCCAGCTGAAATAGCGGAGCTGAACCCTTGAGAGCAGAAGCAGTGAGAGCTGTCAGAGAGGAACCATGGACACCATCGCTGAACCGGACCCTGGACCCTCTGAGGAACCTGAGGACACGTCTTTGAACCGGAGACAGACCAGGAAGAGAAGATTTGGTAGGTGCCCTTTTTAGAGGATTCAAAATAACTAATCCAGTAAACAATGTTTTCATCTGCATGCATTTTAGATTCACGTTTAGCAAACGTTTTAATTCAGAGTGACCGACCTGATGAACCAGCGACCATAGAGACAGATTTATTCTCCTAAATAACGACATGTGTGTGTTCTAGACAAAACCCTTTTTTTTTGTTACCTTACTTGACTTGTGACTACGCCCGTGAGTTACGGACTACTGATAGGCATCTCAAGTAGTTGTGTGTTTCATGATATATGTTCGTTATATACGTGGAACAGAGTGCAGAGTAACTTTAGAGCCGAACACAAGTTTAGTTTTTTCATTACTTATTATGAATGGTAGTGCAACGTGACATTAGAGTGACAATGGTTTATTCCATCAACAATTGTGTGTTTTAATAATGGCTACTCATTTAACTGAAGTGATATCAGGTGTACTTATGAGTTTAACATAATTATATCAAGTTTGTCATTAATATGAACATATCTCAAACTATCCCACAATACAAGTAGTTAATAATATATCCCCCTTATAACGATCACGGAGCTCTCCTACTTCCTGTCCAGATATTAATATTCATGTATCAGACCGGAAGTGGGCGTATGGCTGGGAGCTCGTTTTTCCCCGGGTGCCACAGTTTTCTGGGGGGTGATGTCTGAGCAAGTGTTTGTGGGGGAGTAGGGAGTGCTAATGGGTTTAGAGTGCCGGAGGTCGTATAATGTTTATTGGGGGGTTCTGTTGACAGCAACCTGACTGGGGCAGGCAGATCTGCGGGGCTGGGTGTGTGTGTGTGTGTGTGTGTGTGTGTGTGTGTGTGTGTGTGTGTGTGTGTGTGTGTGTGTGTGTGTGTGTGTGTGTGTGTGTGTGTGTGTGTGTGTGTGTGTGTGTGTGTGTGTGTGTGTGTGTCCAGATAGGTGTCAAGAAGAAGGGTTAGTTATGTGTTTGTTAATTCTGAGCAGCTTTCCCACAGACATTAGAGGATGTTTGTTAAGTGCAGGGTGCAAGGCCAGGGTGTGTGTGTGTGTGTGCGTGTGCGTGTGCGTGTGCGTGTGCGTGTGCGTGTGCGAGCGAGAGCGAGAGAGAGCACCCCGCCGTGGTGCTGTTTGGCTCGTTGTGGGCTGTCAGCATCTGCCAGGATGGACGAATGTGCTTTGTGTGTCAATGATGTATCTGGCTGATCGTATTTGCTGTAGATGGATGGTTAAATAATGTCACGCGATCGGTCATACTGTAGGCTCTCATTTGCAAGTTCACTGATTGCGTGTCTGATAGGATATATACCTGGCATTTATTCAGTTGATTGCTCTTCTAAAATGCGCCAGATTGATACCAATTATTGTTGTGTTTGCATTGTAATGTACATCTTGGTCTCTCCTTAAAACAACGTACATCGAAATAACTTTAGTCAATGCAGCCTCCTATGTCAGTGTTTGCTTTACGAATACTATAGCATATCGGTTTATCAAAATTGTTAAGTGGGGGCGTGGGTGTGTGTTGTCATGTAGGCTATAGACTGTTTGTCTTGGATTGCATTACCCCGAATATTGACGGGTATTTTGCACGCTGGGTAAAAGCTTCGAAATAAACACTACCATCAAAACGTGGGATAACTAATGTATGCGCTGCTGTTCATAGACTAGCTCCAGCGCTCGTTGCTGTGTTGCTAAATGATAGCAACTTTCCACTCATTATCCTTTGACCATGCATTTAATATTTACATATATAATATGCGGACACGCTGTGGGTGTGAAGGATTTGTATATGTCCAGATAGGAGTTATGAGGAAGGGGGGTTATGTGTTTTGTTAATTCTGAGTTGCTTTCCCGCAGATAGTAGAGGAAGTTCATTAAGTGAAGGGTGCAAGGCCGTGTGTCTGTTTTCTCGGATGGGGAAGAGGAGGGGGTAAAGTGGACCATCCAGAGTTTGTATAATGTTTTATTGTGGGTCAGCGATTTTACCAGATACCGATGGATGATCAGGGGTTGTGAGATGATCAAGGTTGGGCGTAGGCCTAGGGGTGAAGGATTTGCATATGTCCAGGGGGGGGTGGGTGGTGATCAATGAATCTGATACGTTGAGGGGTGTCGACTGGGTGTGGGGTTATAAAAAAAACAAACCCATAGATCAGGATTTGTTAGGCAACTGATTCCCTGTCCATACCCAAGAGAAGACAACCACCTCTGCAGCTCTTTTTATTTTCGCCAGTCGTACTGAGACAAACACAGCCCACTACAACATGCTGATCAGCAGTGAGTATCTCCTAATACCTTCTCTATTTCAGTTATATTAGACCTATGACATTGTGTAACTGTTTTTTTTTTTTAAATATTTGTTTTGATGAAAAAGTGGGTTATTAGGTATTTCAACAGATGCACAGGGACATGTGTTCCATTATCCAGACCCACCACAGTGTATGTATATAACCCTACCCTTTTAATCATTAAGGTTGAATTATTACTATTATTATTATTACTACTTATATGTAGACCCTGGAGGTAAACAATCAATGTCTATGTTATGTGTTAGGTCTGTTTGACACTGTGTCGACGAGGATAACTCAAAGCCCAGCTCTTATTGATCTGACCAATGGGGAGGGTCCATCTAGAGGTAAGGTATCAAAATATTATTAGGGTATTCTGATGTATTATCTAATTGCTATTCGTCACATTTCTTATTCTATGCTTTCTTTTCTTTTTCTTTTTTCATAGCACCTCTACCCACAGCACCACAGGAGTGTGTTATAAAACCTGATGATGTCACCGCTGTAAGGCCTGAGAGGAAAACTCAAAGCCTGTTATCAGGGGAGACCATAAAGCTGGTCATAGCTGAGACCCAGAGGGGTGAAGCCGAGAGGAGAGCGTGTGAGTATATTGTGACTGAAGGAGGGGTCCTAGCTGTGCAACCGGGTGATGATATAGGCCTACCAAACGGTCGGTAGTTGTAAATACTGATGTACATACACATTAGCGCTAGATATCACGTTATTGATCATTATTGATTGTTAATTTTCTTTTCTTTTAATTAGGTACCGCAGACATGGCCCCTGAAGACCGGCCGGAGAGAACATATGCGGAGCTGACTGATGCAGATTGCGACTTCCTGATTAACGGTGATCCGGGGGACGACCAGTTCATGCGCCTGGATGCCCCACAGCGTGCAGTAGAGCCATCGGTGGACAGGAGCGATCTCACCCCCTCGTCAGACCTGCAGAATACTGCAGAAGAGGTGTCGACCAAGGCCAACGCTCCATCTACCTCTAAAACCCCCTTTGAACAATCCGCCTGAGGTGAGCCGTGGTGACGACACAGCCCGGTCCGCGGCGGTATAACCACACACACAGACGATGAACCTTCTACCGTTGTACCTGTGGCTGGCATAAAAACAGGGTCAGAACAAGATGTCTATGCTATTCGCATTCTGAAACTCGAACGTAAAGTTAAAATCCACGATATAATAGCTCGCAGACGTTACAAGATCGAAGCCCTTAAAGTTAAAATCAACGATATAACAGCTCGCCAACGTTACAGGGTCGAAGCCCTACGGGAGAAGGCTGTGCGGGAAAACTATGCTAAATGCTTGTCTAAGGTGATGAATGTGGCGGATGAGGTTAAAGCGCATGATAAAACTCTAGACACTCCAAAGCTATCGATAGAATGCTTACATTGCTCGTGGGCCTAAATAAAAAAGTTTCAGAAGCTCAAGAGACGCAAGAGGATGTAGCCTTAGTCAACTTTGGGGATTGTCTTTTGTAAAATCGTGTCTTTTTAAAATCACGTATTCATCTTTTATTTTTATATCTTTGATTTTTTTTTTGTTATGTTTTTTTTTTTGTGTGACGTTGTATATTCGTTTTGGTAAATACATATGTAATCAATCAATAAACATGAGCCCCAGAAAAAGAAAATGCAAGTCTATTAATGGCAATGTCAAGAGGAGATGTAGATCCAGCAGTGGTAGTAGTAGTAGCACTAGTAGGCTACGGACACATGTTTTGATCAGCTGATGAATGAGTTTGCTAACGATACAGGCATGGTGGCGGAATTGTCAGATGCCTGGGGTGATGAGGATGACGATGATGATGTGTTTGATGATACTATAGACGTGTGTGATACAGATCTTGATTAATTGTTAAATAGTACTGAATTCAATTCTATAGAGAGGACTGTGTGCGGGGTATTAGAGGATCTAGACAGAGGGGGTGAGATAGAAGGTTTCTTTGGCCAGGGGGGTAATGACGATGATGTCGTAGTGGTTGTACAGAGTGTAAATGAAGGGTCGTCTATTCAGCGTGGTGGTGGTGGGGGTGGGGCCTGTACAGGTGATGGTGTACAGGATGGTGCCGATGCTGATGGAACAACGGTGGGGGTAGATGAGGTGTTGGGCGTCCGGGGTAGCGCTGATGGAGGCAGTAGTGGTGATGGTAGTGGTGGGGGTGGTTATGATGATGATGGTGGCCCCGAGTGTGGAGGGGCAGTCAGCGCTAATGATGAGACGAGGATAAGACACTATCCCTACTTTAACGGCTTCGAGGTTAGGCGCTCTGTTGATCTAAGGACTATCCCTATCGATAATTTAGAAGAGATACCTAATTTTATCAGGGAGAGGTTGACAGGCGTCATAACAGAGTGCTCTCAAAGAACCGTCCGAGGCAGTGTTTTAAACGTGGTCCTGCGGGGTCCGTCGTTGGCCAGTGATATCCAGGCTGTACTCACGACTGGTGACGATTACAATGATGATACGTTTCTAGAGCAGATTTCGCAAGTTATACAAAGTAATGACGTTAGCTTGACTGATGATGCATTAGAGTTTGTTGTCACAGGCGTTCACAATAAAAACGGAGGCGTCCGGTTAAAGTTAAAAAGCGTCCCCTATGGTGATATCATAAGCAGGAAAAGATTGAGTCTATACACCCCCTCCAACACTCATGACAATCTATGTTTTTCGCTATAGCTCATTATCTAAAAGAGGGGGTGTCGGAGGATGATACAGTGTCGGGGGGTGATACAGTGTCGGAGGATGATACAGTGTCTGAAGAGGCTAAATTGTTGGTTGCCCAGGCTTTACACATTAGCTTAGGATTTGATCACAATCATCCAGTTGGCTTTGCTGATGTTTCTGCGTTTGTAATAAAACATGTTATTGGCTAAAATAAATACTGTTGGGGTCATAAAGGTTTTTTCACCACAAAGGATCCACCCATCAGAGGGCTAAGAAGAGACTCCTGGTTAAAAACACATCAGTTGTATGGTAAGATGGCTACTGGTCAGAAGTCGGTTGTTGGAGAGATGTTTGACCCCAGACTTCAGCACCCGTTCAGTATGGTAGTGTCTGGCCCCTCCAACAGCGGAAAAACCTATTTTGTCAAAACAATCGTTGAAAACGTTGGTCGTCTATTTTCGGAAGATATTGAAAACATAGTCTATATTTATTCATGCTGGCAACCGATATATGATGAATTGTTAAAGATAAGGAGTATTAACTTTGTGGAAGGGATTCCCAAATCTCTTTGCGACGATTCAATATTACCGGTCAATACTAGAAATCTTCTCATTATTGATGACTTGATGAATGATGCGTGCAATAATATAGAGGTTCAGCATGTTTTTACAAAATATGTACACCATCGTAACCTTAGCTGTATGTATCTGGTGCAAAATTTGTTTATGCAAGGTAAAACCAGCAGAACAATAAGCTTAAATACAAATTACATGGTCTTGTTTAAGAACCCACGTGACAAATATCAGATTTTGTTGATAGCCAGACAGATGTTTCCGTGTAAGACAAAGTATTTTCTAGAGTCCTTTAACGACGCTACTAGCATACCCTATGGGTATTTGCTTGTCGACTTTAAAGCCACGACCCCCGACAATATGAGACTTAGAACAGCTATTTTATCAGACCGTCAAGTCGTCTACACCCAGAGAGCAAAGTGACTAGCTAGAGGCCATGTCGGAGCGTATACGCAGAAATCGAGACCGCCTAAAGCTGTTATATAAATCACCGCCTGCTCTGCGTAAAGTTATTCTACGGACAGCCAACGACGATTTTATCAACTCGCTGTGTGAAATAGCGTTGAATATTTTACAAGGCAAGATACCAATGACCCCCAGTCAGCACAAAAGATTGCAGAAACAAAAAAAGGACATTAGGTTACTGGCTAATAAGTCTGTGGTGATTTCTAAAAAGAAGAAGAGACTCATCAATCAGACCGGTGGATTTCTGTTGCCTTTACTGTCTGTAGCCATACCTTTGATTACCAGTCTTTTCTCCAGAGGTGGTTGATTGAAATCGTAATGGAGCACACTCACAAGATGTATCTAGTTCCTCAGCATCAACTCGATGCCTTAAAGCAGCCCCATCCTAGGGAATCGGTTAGACAGACGGCTGAAAACGCTTTGGATAAAGCTATCGAGGAGGTGTTGAACAGCCCCGATACCGATTTGTATGAAAAAGCCAAGAGGTACGGATCTGTTTTACAGCGATATCTATCTCTGGTTAAACAAGGACAACGTGAGCAAGGAGAGTTGACTCTATCACTTGCTGAGGACGGGTCCAAGTCTCAGCCGCGGGATGCAGATGAGGGGGGTAATGCTAGTGCTGGTGATAGTGTTTTTGAGGAGGTAATGAGACACATACCGACAAAAAGTAAGAGAAACGCCGGACACATCATGGAATCGTTGAAGAAATCTAAAAACGTATCATGGACGGACAAGGGCGAGCTTGTGTTAAAAGGAGAAACTATTAAGGGGTCACATATGTATGATTTGTTAAAGAATGTCACAGCGTCCTATCGCGTTTTAGATTCCGACAGGCCACCGGGGTGGATAGCGTTTCTGAAAGTTTTAGCCCATATTAATGTACCGTCTACATCTATACCTAGTAAACGACTTAGACAGTTGGTAGACATGTATAAACATGCCCCACCATCGGATAGTGTTAATGCAATTGACGAGTATGAGAGCCACCACTCTGGATCTAATAAGAGGAGAAGACGTGAACGACCTGACTCACCTTCTAATACCCCTAAAACACATGAAAGTGCGTGGTTACAATTCTGATGTGCCTATCTGAATAATTGTATATATACTGTGACTGTTATCTTTTTGAAAAACGCTTGTGTAGTATCAGCTAAATAAAAAACTTGACAACATAAACTTTTTTTACTCGTCTTTGTATTTATTTTCAAAAGGCATGTTACATGTTACAACCACAGATACACGACTGCACACATATCAGTTCATGTTCATTACAAAAACTTGGTTTTACACTACTAACAAAGTCGTATACCTTTTTATCATTGCGGGGTAGATTAGCCCCAAACATTCTCAAAAACTTGTGGTACGACACACCTTTCTGCATATTAAACAAGAAAAATAGGCAATGCTGTCCACAGGCTGTACTTAAATGGTCCTGGATCTGTTGTGTAGAATAAACCACATCACTACAGCTATGATCAAGAAACTGTTGTATGGATACGGGAAACTCTGAGTACGTGGGTGGGTTTCCATAGGAGTCAAAAAAGTATCCTTGTCTCTCGGCCGTGATATATATAGCTAGCCAATGGGCCCCGGCTGCATTTGAAGGTTCTGTATTAACCACTAGCATAGCAGGCACGTGACGAATGTCTCTAGGTAGATGATCGCACGGTACGACCCCCAGAAAAGAAGCCCTATGAGCAATTTTCTGGCCTACAGCTGTTAGCTCGATAGTATTCATGTTTTGCAATAACTCTTCAGTAATAGTCCAGTAACACCTGACGTCTGTTTGATATTTCTATAACAGAATCATAAACTGCATAACATATTAAATTGACGGTTGTAGCTAGAGCGTTTCTGAATCGTACTTCTAACCTCACGTTCCCTGTTTTGACTAGCGACACATGCTGTCCACACCCTTCATCTGCTTCCAGGTTAAAACAAAACAATGCATAACCGTCTCCAAACTCTTCCCGGGTGATGGCAATATCTCTGTCTTTCAGCTGCCGTCCTGTTGCCTGAATAAGCTGGAAATATTCCCGTGTATACAAGCCATTTCTAAAGTCCGGTTGAAAGGGTTTAGCAGGGTATGAATGTCCATCACAGTAGAGTGCTAGGAACTCTGTGGTGAAATGTTGAAATCTGAACGGATTCCGAACATAGCTCCCCGTGAATGCTTCGTTATCCACGAAACCTATAACAATCATCTTCGGAATTTGTCCAAGAAACAAATTGTCTTGATTGCATATTCTACTACCCGCAGGGATAGATACATTTTTTAGACACACTCTATCAACAGGATATTTTATGTTAGCTTGAGTCAACGCTCGGGCATGCGCCAACTTGACACCCGGTGCAACTGAGACCTTCTTAATAAATATATTCGCAGACACTATAGAGACTCTGTATTCCACCGGACCGGTGGCCATGAGACAGAAATCGTTTTTTGCTCTGATGAATCTTATGCGAAGATCAACACCGTTAATCAGTAGTTTTTCCTGGAAAAACATGTCTGCGTGAATAGGGGCTATTAGTTCGACTATACGACTACGTGTTGAATATGCACTCCTGGCTGCTAAGCCGCGATTAGGACTGTCGGGGTCATGTTCATCCATTTCACCATACGTGTCTTTCTTGAATAGACCGCATCCAAACTGTGTGTCCAGAGTACCATTTCCATAGTTTAGCAAGCATTCTATTATGCCTCTGTATGGATAGGTATTTGATGATTGGGTAATAAGCCTATCACCTAGAGTAATATCCACCTGTGAGAATAATGTACATCCCGGATAGTTAATCAACCCCACTTCTGCATCCTCGGCTAGGTCTGTTCCATTGGGATTAGTGATCTTGACCCGTAGATGCAGATACGTGTTGTTTAGATCCATATAGTCTTCGCTACTGGCCGACACAAAGAACTCTATGGGGCCCCTGTCTGTCAGAGCCGATAGTGGAGGAATCTCTATATACGTACTTTTCTCTATAGCCGTCTGCGTTAAGGGTAGAGTGAAAAGGTCCAGCTCACTCTTGACACATTCTTCTGACATACGATGTAGGAGAGCCATTGTTGTTCAATACCGATTATTGACAGCTAAATGAATATATCATTAGCAGCCCCTCTAAAGCGACGGTTTGATACCTTCTTGGTCCTTTTAGGTTTTGCCCTTTTTCTGCCTGAGGCTGGTGTTTTACGTTGTTTTCTACGCCCCGTAGGACACCGGGACCGCCCCCAGCTTGAAGGAGGATATTTAGTGGGTCTTTTGAAAGAAGCAATCATGCCTGCTCCCTGTTGTTTCGGCGTAGATGACGCCCGCGTTATATTTGTAATCACGTCGCCTATAATGTTTTTGGCAGCACTTTTCAAATGAGGCTTGGCTATGCTCACACCCCTTTTAAATAAAGGTACCGCCATCCTAAAGAGGCTGCGGAACATTCCACCGATTCCAGCTCCATATTGTGTGCTGCTGCCTTCATATCCGGTTAATCCGTACCCGGCCTGGTTTAAATAATACTGTACGTATTTTTCCTCATCGTATGGCGGTCTATAACCCATTACACTGTGCATTGGGCTAGAAATGTTGTTGTTTTACCGGTCTAAAATGAAGCTTCAGGATCACTTTGCCGTATGTGAATGGTATATTTGTATTCTGGTCAGACTTTAGATCGATTTCGATATCTCCAATAGGGTCTCGGGACACGTGAACGTAGTGCGGTTTGTCAAACATGAGACTGCGGTGGCTCTTGTGTGTGTCAGTTATATTAATACACCTTAACAACGGGACATAGCTGTCCCCCACCCACTGGTGATCGACAATATCGCTATAAATAAACATGTTATAGCACCCCCCATGGATGTCTGCTGGATGTGGTGCGAATAACGCTCTGGTCTTGTCTGCAGGGTACATTTCGCCGGGGTTGAAGCCCAAGATGTTAGCCAGTTTTCCTCTAAACCCAAGAGATAAGAAGTCACTACCTTTGATGTATACACGATTTCTAATACTTTCGTGGTAAAGTTTAATGTCCACTTGAGGCGTGTGTTTGGTTATAGTCTTGTTGATATGTTCTAATAACCGGGTAATACTCTCGTAGAACCCCGTTGCTAATAGCAAGGTATAGCCTGTTTTAGAATCACCCAGAGATATTACGGCGTCCTCCCACGGAAAACTCAGCCATCTGCATGGATATTGAGCTTCAATCAGCCCTACTTCATAGGGTTGAGTTGTATGTATAGCTTTTGCTAATTTAGTTCTAAAATTCCATATCTTATTTTGAGGGTAGACCCCCGCTGAGGCGTTACTAGCCAGAGTCACATAAAACCCCCCTGCAGCCTCCTTCTCCATCGAATATCTCGGTTATAATGTCTTATATTCCTCTTACACGTCGATTATCACATTTTCAGGAACCCACGAATTGAAAACGTCCGGCCACCCTAACCATTTAACAAATACCATATTCTTACGCCCCACCTTTTTTCTATCGATAACCTTCTCTATTTTAAATTCTTTGTTTTTAGGCACTATGACTTTTTGTAACTCTTTCTCGTAAAACGTTCCTTGCAGTGTATCACCTCCGTAGTCTTTTAGCTTGTAGACTGGGGGGTAACGCGATATCTTCTGTGATATCACAAAGTATTCATCTGTAAATGTCTGCTCGTAGCCTTTTCGAAATATACCTTTTGCTTTTGAAATTCTAACCGTATCGCCGATATCGTACCTAAATACGATCTTAGCATCTTGTTTTGTTTTGTAGAGGGTATTAAATACCGTTTGCTCATTATCTTTAACAACGCTGACAGGCGTCATTTTTATAGATCTGTGGTATGAGCGATTATAGGCATGTACCATATCTTGTAGTTTGTCTACGTAACGTCTGGAATTGGAAGCTGTTAAATATCTCCACATGTTGGTTTTCAGAGTCCTGTTGAAACGCTCAACTATACTGGCCTTGGTCTCATTAGATGTAGAGAAATGTTTAATGTCGTGACGCTCCAACAGCCGCTGGAAGGTCTTGTTGTAAAATTCTTTTCCGGCGTCAGTCTGTAGTTTCACAGGAACACGTCCTTCTTTGAGAATATCACCAAATGCTTTACTGACATCTAAAGCACTCTTGGATGGTAAAGAGCGAACCCATGCGTATTTTGAAAACACATCAATACACGTCAACAGAAAATGCACCCCGTCATTTTCGGGCGCATACTCGGACATATCCACTAGATCTGCCTGAAACTGTCTATCTATACCGCTGACCAATACTCTATTTCTGCGGAAATGTATAGAAGCTGGAGCATGCAGAGTATATGCATCCTGCTTCAATAGCCATTTCTTTACATATTTTAAAGGAGGTATCTCCTCGCCACTATGCTTAAGGCCCCGTTGTAGTTTATCAATACCACCGTAAGAGCCAGATCCCGCAGAGTCGTAATAAGTTTTAGAAAGCAGTCTATCCATATCGTCTGACGGTGACAAACTGAATACTGGTACACTGAGCAGAGTTTACATCATCATTTTATTTAAAAAACAACCGCCCACTTTCCACAATGTCAAGATACAACTTACAGACAGTTTTATTTTTCTGTACCATTTTACAAGACATCATTTGAGCAACCCTAAGACACTCTGATTTTTTATCCTTATTTAACTTTAAGACGTCGGATACAAATGCACATATACACATGACATGCCCAACAGTAAAACATTTGTCATCTGAGAAATGGTTAACTAGTTCAGATAACATTAAATCCTGGGGTCTGTCACACGAGAATTTCAGGACCAAATCATTCCAATCCTTATACACACATCGGATATAAGCATTATGATTAATAAATGCATCATTTTCTACCATACTAAACATCAAACCAGCAAGTCTATGTGATACAGAATCGACAAACATGTCATAACCAAAAGAAAACAGATTACCCATTTTACAAACATTTGTAGGCCCTCTGTGTAGTACGACGCCACTCCAATGTACGCCTCCACAAACGTGTTGCCTCTATTATCTTACGCTGATATTCAGGAGAGATACACTTTAGGGTTAGCTCCTCCAGCTGGTCCATAACATAGAATTCAGTTAGTAAATCACATAGCATAGTGTCCACCGCCCCTATGACTGTCTTATGATCCAATATTAAACCAATTGTATTTTTTAATATTGTATCCATAAGAAGTCCAAAGGGCTCTCTACCCAACACAACACATATATCATCGTAATGGGTCTCGTAGTGATCCTGAGATAGTTTGCACAGACAGGTATGCCGTTTTTGACTCGGTGTGTTGTACGTACACCCCCAGCAGTCTGCGCGGATCTTCCAGTCGATGATGGCAGCTATGCAGACACCCGTGGTCGCTCTCAAAACACTGAGGGATTCAGAGTTGATACGGGTGTGAAGAGATACGGTTGGCCATCCATCCGCCTCCTCCGTAGCCGTATCAACCACCAGTGGACCTCCCTCATAGTCCGGTAGAAAGGTTAGATTCAATTCAGATAAATGCTTGGCGTACTCTTGAAGCCAATCGTCATGTTCAGGTTGTCCGTCATTTACATCACCACTCATTGCATTGTCGTCATCATCATATCGGGGGTAATTGGCATGGATCTGTTCTGTATAACATAACAAACATTACATTAGACACTACTGCATACATGAAAACTATACACCCACACATGCTGTAATAACGCAATCTCTAAATATTCACCATTCTCTATAGCTAGTAGTCCTCTGCATCCTAGCAAGACACCATCTCAACATCACTGTGATCTGAGGCCCCCACTTTATTATCATTCGATAAAAATAGCTGTTTTTTAACATCATCAGCATCGCTTGGACTCCGTGGGGTATCTGGATACCATACAGTTGGGGTAGTTGGGTACTTCTTGACCACTCTGTCAATCTTCTCAAAAATCGAGCGTATCGCGGGCCAATCACATCTCTGGATAAAAAAGACAGTTTCAAACCAACGGTCGGATGCTGCGTAGCCGTCAAAGCGAGGGTGACGTGTGATAGAAAAAGGGTCACAGCCACCCAGTACCGCTCCTGGTTCAACGCATCGCTTGAAAAAAATGAAATTAGTTGTACACTTGGTGGACTCCATCCGATATAACACAGATCCAGAAACCCCACACCATTGGGTGACAGCCGGAGGTTCACGCCATCCAACAACGTCTAACTCGGGGGTTACATTCTCACGGAAATGTAGCCAATCCTCGGTACACATATGCACCACGCCATCACAGTCTTTTGCTTTTAACAGGACACATCCACCCCCGAATGAAATTACGTACTCAAAGCCGTTCTTTCCTTTATGCCCGTATGTCGATTCGGTACACTAGCACCTGAAACAGGCCTCAGTCTTTTGATTGGCGCATTAATCAAAGATACTCTTTCAGCACTAAAAGCATGGGTAGATTCAGGCATACAATGGCTGGACATACCCATGGGGGACTGGTTTTCAATGGGGTCCATTTCCAAGGGTTTTCGGGATCGTGTTGAGAAGTAACGCGTAAGGCCGTCGGCTGCTGAATGCTTCTGTATCACTGGCTAGTGCAGAACGCCAACCTTTTAAACCTATTTCTCTACCCCTCCGAAACACACCCACTTTTACCAACTCATCCCCATTGTGGCCATGATGCGTATAGAACATCAACCAATGTCAGGTCACTGTCAGGTCACTGTCAGGTCACTGTCAACAGAACCCCCCAATAAACATTATACGACCTCCGGCACTCTAAACCCATTAGCACTCCCTACTCCACCACAAACACTTGCTCAGACATCACCCCCCAGAAAACTGTGGCACCCGGGGAAAAACGAGCTCACAGCCATACGCACACTTCCGGTCTGAGACATGAATATTAATATCTGGACAGGAAGTAGGAGAGCTCCGTGATCGTTATAAGGGGGATATATTATTAACTACTAATACATATCCTCATATTGTCTGTGTGTGCCGTTGTGAAAGACCCTGGTGACACGCAGGCCACATGTGTGTATGTATGTATTTCTGTGTGTATTACTCTATAACTATGCGTGCGTATATAGCAATAATGAGGGAATAATAACGTATACGTATGCATGCTAGAGACCAGTACTTGTTGTGCTTAAGTGTGTTCTAAACTCAACACGAGAGCCACAGTACCAGTCATCACTTACTGAGCTGTTCTCAGTAGAGGTCTTCAGGTGTTTCTTAAAGACGGGGGGGGATTCTGCAGACCGTAGGGAGACTGTCTGGACTGTGAATGATGGCCACGCAGTGTGAATATATGTATGAACATACTCTGTGTGTCCGTGTGTGTGCGCTTGAGTGCATCAGTGAGTCTGTGTCAAATGAAGACATCAGATAAGCGTTGAAGAAAAACATTTCGCAACACGTAATTAAGAAATAAAACATGTCATGTGTTTTTTCCAGCTGATGGAGCAAAGAAGAAGGCTAAGTTCAGAAGCAGTGGAAGCCATGAGAGAGTAACCATGGTCACCATCTCTGAAACGGACCCTGGACCCTCTGAGGAACCTGAGGACACGTCTTTGGACCGGAGGAGGGAGACCAGGAAGAGAAGATTTGGTAGGTGTCCTTTTTAGAGGATTCAAAATAACTAATCCAGTAAACAATGTTTTCATCTGCATGCATTTTAGATTCACGTTTAGCAAACGTTTTAATTCAGAGTGACCGACCTGATGAACCAGCGACCGTAGAGACAGATTTATTATCCTAAGTAACGACATGTGTGTGTTCTAGACAAAACCCTTTTTTTTTGTTACCTTACTTGACTTGTGACTACGCCCGTGAGTTACGGACTACTGATAGGCATCTCAAGTAGTTGTGTGTTTCATGATATATGTTCGTTATATACGTGGAACAGAGTGCAGAGTAACTTTACAGCCGAACACAAGTTTAGTTTTTTCATTACCACAATGGTGGCCACGCAGTGTGAATATATGTATGAACATACTCTGTGTGTCCGTGTGTGTGCGCTTGAGTGCATCAGTGAGTCTGTGTGTCAAAAGAGGACATCAGATAAGCGTTGAAGAAAAACATTTCGCAACACGTAATGGAGAATTAAAACACGTGATGTGTTTTTTTTCCAGCTGACAGAGAAAAGATGGAGGCTAGGTTCAGAAGCAGTGAAGGCCATCAGAGAGTAACCATGGTCACCATGTCTGAACCGGACCCTGGACCCTCTGAGGAACCTGAGGACACGTCTTTGGACCGGAGGGAGACCAGGAAGAGAAGATTTGGTAGGTGCCCCTTTTTAGAGAATTTAAAAGAAATAATCCAGTCCGAAAAAATGATCCAAAATAAAATATGTTTTACTCCACATACATTTAAGATTGATGTTTCGAACACTTTTTTAGCCAAAGTGACCGTGTGTGTGTGTGTGTGTGTGTGTGTGTGTGTGTGTGTGTGTGTGTGTGTGTGTGTGTGTGTGTGTGTGTGTGTGTGTGTGTGTGTGTGTGTGTGTGTGTGTGTGTGTGTGTGTGTGTGTGTGTCCTACTCCTGAACAGTTCTATGGTTGCACATCGCTGTCGTTGTGAGCATCGGACTGCTGAGTATTCTCCTCATCTCCCTGCGCTTCAGTGAGTCTGAATCATATCATCCTGAATATAATTACAATACAGTTATGATCATATTAAAGATTGTAATAATAGCAATGATGATGATAATTATTGTTTTTGTTAGAATTAGTGTTAATAATATGAATGATCTTACTACTATGTAACAGCAGGCCTGTCGGACAAGTTGCTCTGCACAGTTGGTCAACGCGCATGTGCCAAGCAGCCTGCAGCTCACACACACACACACACACACACACAGCACACGCAAACACACACATACACCGCACGCACGCACGCACACACACACACACACACACACACACGTGCAAACGCACACGTGCAAACGCACACATGCACACGCACACACACACACACACACATGCACGCACACACCACACACACACACATGTGCACGAACACACACGTTACAAGACAAAGGCAGCACAGGACACCGCATACACACACACCGCACACACACCGCACACACATGCACACGCACGCACACACATGCACACTCATACACACACTGCACACACGCGGACGCAGACGTTGAAAGACAACGGCAAGATGGAGACCACAGCCCCGCCGTCGACACACTCTCCCAGCTCAGACCTCATGTCTATTGTAGACCACACCTCTTTGCAAAACTTAATTTATTTTTAAATAAAGTGTTGATGACGCTTCGGTCAGCATTTGCGTGTCATCGAGTGGCCCCCTAAATGATAATCAGCCTTTTGTTCCCCGAATGGTCAAAAAATATTTAAATGTTGGCACTGCTTTTAAGAGTCATTCGTGGTGAACGCTAAAAGAGAGGTCCTTTCATAACCCTAAAAGTACACATCACACAATAAACTTCAATACATGAGTTCACAGCTGCACAGGTGTATAGAAAATGATTATTGACAACAGTTAGCTGAACATTATGTGGTCCCGTCCTTCCACTCCCTGTTTTCTCACCCTGTTTAAACACAGAAATCAACTACATTTGTCCCAGTGTTTGTTATATGGGAAATAAAGCTATGTAATAATATGTATAATAATAGCAATGATAATGATCATTATTGTTTTTGTTAGAATTTGTGTTAATATTATGAATGATTGTAACAATAGCAACGATAATGATATTGATAATTATAGTTATTGTTATTTTAATTGGTATTAATATTAATATGTCACGTTCTCTTTCAGGGGGGATGGACTTTGTGTTTGGTTGGCTGTGGGTCCTGTGACGTTTAGAGACGATCGTTCTGTTTTAGAGCTCATTCCTTCTGTACTCCTCTGTCCTGTCCTAGACACACCGTCACCTTGGAAGGAGGGGAGAGAGCGCTTACTGGATGAACTCGGTGAGGGTTTTATCCAAGTTATTACATCAATCACATTATTAACATTTTTTTTATTTTGTGATTTATGTTTGAACATCCCCTCTTCCTTATAACTTCACATTTTATATTGTCAGGCTAACAGAGCATAGACCGTGTTAAACTACCATCAAATAAATGTGGTCTACTAAAGACATTTTTCTATTGTCGTCTATTAGGGTCATGCTTCTATTGATGTCTATTAAGGTTGTGCTTCTATTGTGGTCTGTTAAGGTCAGGTCTCAGGGTTGTGTGTCAGTAATGAAGACGGTAAGATAAGCAGTTCTGTGTTTGTTAAGGATTTTCTTTTACATTCAACAGATGAATTGGCGCTTCAGGGCTGGATGTTTTACGACCAGAGTTTCTACCTTATGTCTACTACTAAGAAGAGCTGGAAGGCCAGTAGAGAAGACTGTCTGCGGAGAAACGCAGACCTGGTGGTTATCAACAGCAGAGAAGAACAGGTGTGTGTGTGTGTGGGGAGAGACATTGTTGTGTGAGAGTGTGTGAGAGAGAGAGAGAGAGAGAGAGAGAGAGAGAGAGAGAGAGAGAGAGAGAGAGAGAGAGAGAGAGAGAGAGAGAGAGAGAGAGAGAGAGAGAGAGAGAGAGAGAGAGAGAGAGAGAGAGAGAGAGAGAGAGAGAGAGAGAGAGAGAGAGAGAGAGAGTGAGAGGTGTGTGAGACGTGTGTGAGAGAGAAGAGAGA
>NW_028180376.1:0-17710 GCF_964030765.1 Micromesistius poutassou | reverse complement strand
CCACTGAAAATGCATCACACACACACACACACACACACACACACACACACACAGACTGTCATCATCCTATGGGCTCGGTGTATAAAGCTCACTTCTTTGCAATGTAATAAACAGGGGGGCCAAAGGTTGGGCCTTGAGTTATGATCACCAAGACCAGGAGCGGGGTCTAAGGGGATAGAGGGATGGAGCTTAAGGAGCCAGAGCAGGGGTAAGGGGTGGAGGGCATGTCACGTTCACCTCTCGACTGTCACTCTCTTTATTCCTCTCTCTCTCTCTCTCTCTCCCTCTCTCTCTCTCTCTCTCTCTCTCTGGAGGCCGCGGCCCGGCTGACTGGCAGGTGTTAGCAATAAGGCGGGCTTATGGGTCAAGGGTCAACAGTGGCACACAGGCACGGCAGCTGCAGCCAAGAGACACACTGGACAGATTGTGAGTGACAATAGCACAGTACAGCAAGGATTATGGGAGGACTTAATCATTGCACAGCCATTGCACCATTTCCAGGCTGAAACTGAAAAATCGGTTATTGTTTGTTTAAATAACCCAAAACTAAATATAAATACGTCTGCCTCTAAGGTATTTACAGAAACAAAATAGCCAACGCTGGCTTAAAAGCCTGTCGAAAACGTCACGTTGTGTCATGTAACATGTTGCCAGCCTGCCCATAATGAGTTTTACTCTGTATTCTCAAAGAGCCTCAATTAGTGATAAGACGGAGGAGAGAGGAGGTGGTTGCCAATATAAAGATGATTGAGTGTGTGTGTGTGTGTGTGTGTGTGTGTGTGTGTGTGTGTATGTGTGTGTGTGTGTATGTGTGTGTGGGGGGGTGTTCTCTTTATGACACCATCTAACATTCTAAGAGAGGGAGAGAAAAGCCTGGGGCCCCCAACTGACAGACGCTGCATCCCTCTCTCTCGCTCTCTCGCTCTCTCTCTCTCAATATCCCTCTCTATTTACTCCCTCTCTCTGTAGCCTGGGAGGAGGAGAAGGAGGATGATGATGGTGGTGGTGGTGGTGGTGTTGGGGATGGTGGTGGTTGTGATGGTCACCAGAGGGAGCAGCTGAAAGGAGGGCACGACTGGCGGGCAGAAGGGGAGGTGAGGAGGGATGGTGTGGTTGGGGCCGTCCACGGGGACCCAGTTATCATTCGGCATTCCTGTGCTTCTCTCATCACTGTGTGGATGATACCCAACATGGGGCTGGTCTGTGTGTTTCGTTTTGTGTCCCCATAGACAGAGGGGTTAGGAGACGCACCAAGGAGACGAGGACGAGAAGAAGATTGAAGCTGCTTGTGTTAAGCTTGTTCCATATCGAAGTCATACCGTATCGTAGTCATGTGAGTGTGCGGAGGGTGTGTGTACGTGCGTGTGCGTGTGGGTGTAAGTTTCGGGGGGGGGGGGGAGGATCTATATTAACGGACAGTGAGAGAGATGGAGCTCATTTGAAGCCACATTAAATTCTCATGAGCTGTCTGCTTAATTGTGAAGTCTTCAAGAGATTCCATGAAGGAAAATAACATATTGTACATGTCTTGGCAGCTAAATTAGCTAATTGATTTTTACCCATTTGTGCATTTATTTATTTATTTATAATTTTTTTCCCGTTGGGATTGTCTCGACAGCCATGGACGCTGTCTATAGCGGTGTGGGTGTGTGTGAGTCTTTGAGTGTATGAGAGTGTGAGTGTGAGTGTGCGTGCGTGTGTGCGTGTGTAAGCCTATCTGGAGGTTACAGGCGGGAAGTGTGCTGGTGCGACTGTTGTGTCTCCTTCCAGTGTCTTTAACAACCGATCGACGATCCCCTGAGAGACACTTAGCCGGTGCTCCATCCAGCCTCTTGAGTTACAGCTTACCCACACACACACGCCCATCAGGGGAGTGGGCGCACACACACACACACACGCACACGCACACTGACACTGCCACGCAACAATGATTTATACATACCAACGTAGTGGGTCAATGGTGCATATATTGTAAATTCATACACACACACAGACACGCACACACACAAACACACACAGACACATAACTTTACACACACATGGCTCACATGCACATGCCCGGCAGTGGACACGTGCCACAAAACAGATATGCACTTGCACAAGTACACACTCATATACACACACACACACACACACACACATTTTTCCACTGACAGCTCGACTCGACTCGACTCGCCTCGACTTGGCCCGCCTTTTTTTGCGTTTCCATTGGCAAAAAAAATTACTTTTTTTAGTACTACCTCCGTCGAGGTTCCAAGCGAGCGGAGTAGGTACTTTTGTGTGACGTGAACAGGCTACTGGCAACTGATTGGCCAGCGGCTGTAAATGGGAATAATCACTCAAAGTTAAGTTGTGTCCGGCGTGGTTGGAGTCCACGGACCCGCTCCCGAGGGCTCGAGTTTCGCCTCCATCAACGTTACCGTATGATGACAATAGATGCGCAGTCATTGCGCTTTTTATTTTATTTTATTTCCCATCATAACCTTTCCTGGGAATCAGGAAATAGTCTTGATCAGATCACCGCGTCTCCCGTGATTAAAACCTAATGACGACCCGCCCATGTTGGAGAGGTTCTTTTCTACAACCCGCCCACATCGAAAAGGTACTTTTTTTAGATGGAAACACGACGTGCCTGGAACCAAACCGAGTCGAGGCGAGTCGAGTCGAGTCGAGCTGGTTACTGTCGGTGGAAAAGCGACAAATTGTGTACAAAATCCACGTGCACACACCCAGCAGCAGTGCCTCAGGAGCGTGCCAGACACTTTCCTGTGTTCCTAAAAGAGGCTGGCTCTTCAGCGTATTGATCAGAGACGTACATCTGTGAAATGAACGGTTGAAGGGTTCAAGTGTTCCTGCACAAACCGGAGAGACGTTTACCAGCAACCCGCCTCTCTCCACAGTCTTTACCTCTCAACCCCAGATATGCTCATACCACCTGCGACATAGAGCCAACTTTGATCGGCCCTTCAAACAAGATGCTTCAATAGAGGCAGAGGCAGAGGATCTAGAGGCAGGATACATATTTAGCGCAAACATTTCGCAAGAAGCGTGATTTATTTATTGCACAAAGTGAAAAATGTGCAAGCTAATTTTAACCAAACTTTTTTCCACGTGAAAATGCTTGATACACAAAATAGACAATAATTCCTTCATGTCGTTTTTTCAGCCATAATTGCAAAATACAGGTACTTGTAAGTGGGACTTTTTGATGAGGAGATTTTTAACATTTAAGCCGAGATTTATGTGGCTACAGATGTGCCTTTATCGTGCATTTTAACAGCAACCCTTGACGCAGCCAATCAGAAATCAGAACCGGGGACTATCAGGGGTTTATCTTCAACAACACCTCACCCAAAGCACCCACACGGGTGTGTCGTAAAGTCAAGTGTGCCGCCGTCGTCACCGGGTAGAGTTCTGTAGCTCTCGGTTTACAGCGTCATATAAAGTATCAACATGCTGCGCATCCCACTTCTTCACGGAGTTATGAATACTATTATCCACGGACCGGAGCCCTTGAATCCTGTGAGGGATCTGCAAATACCTCAGGCAGTACAAAGAGCTAGGTCTCTATCCCTGACCAATATTTAGCTTCCCTGCATTAGGGATATCTCCTCCAAAAGATCTATCGAATAACTGACAGGCTTTGCTTGGGCCTTGACTCCATGTACGCTTCTGCATTAATCAATCAGGATACAGGTATTTATGTTGGTGTAATGAATTCATACTACACACATAATAAAGTCTTGATTCAGAGGACAGAAGGCCAGCTCGACTGAGCGATATTTCCTCCGTCAGCACTGCAGTATGAACCATGCCCTCATTAAGGCGAGATCAGTGTCGTCTTTCATTGGCCTCTCGCTCTCTTTGCATAGGACGACCAGCTAGGGGTCAAAGTTATTTGAAAAGACCCACGAGATCATTCAAGACACTACCAGGAACGTCTGGAACTTGAAGATGCCACAATACCATGAATGGGTGGACGGATATGCCAGGGAACATACAGTTTGATTTCTGAGGCTTAGATACCATGACTCAGTCGCTGTACTGTATCTGTCTCTTCACGTCATACATCTAGAGCTGGGAAACACAGAGGGGGTTAAAAGGGAGCTTTTAGTGTTCTGGCGTGACAAGCCGAGCGCAGGGGCAGTGGTGACTAATAGGGGAATGACGACAAAGACAAAAAATAAAATAAAATGTTCGCCCGGAAAGCCAAGGTTGCCTGTTGTAAACAGAGAGAGTGGGAGCCCTATGACCTTCATAATAGACGTTCCATTATTTATTCTGCTGCACACATGACTTTCAGTTCTTTTTTCTTCTTCTTGTTTGTTCCAGGGCTGAAAAAGGAGCCGGGAGCGCAGACGCCCTTTTGTGTGAACTCCCTAATTAGGCGGACCTTGACTCGCGGATCTCAGCTGCTGTTCCTCTTTCTTCATTTTGGTGGGAAAATATTTCATTGATTTTCGCAGCGATCGAAGGCGGGCGGAGCCAAGAGTGGGGCTCTGTGTGGGGATTAGGCCCCGCGGGGGGGCCCTGGCTGGAAGTGCGTGTGGGGGGGTGTGGCGTCCCTCCTTAGAACCCTTTTGCACCTTGAGAACGAACCGAGCAAGGCTATGTGGTTCAGGGACCATCCAAACTATTTTCTCTGCTCTCCAAGTAAACCACTCAAATGCTTGAGACCACATTTGGACATCAATGGTCAACAACTCCTAGAAATTGTAATTATACATTCTAAACCCATCATAATGTCTTTTTTAAAGTATTTGGGGTAAATTCTTACGTATCCATTTTTGAGTATCCTAAGGCATATCATTTTTTTTTTTTAAGTTTAGAACCTTCCAACTGTTGTAATCATTGTAATATTTCACAATATCTGTGACCTAATACCTGATAACGAATTCTAAAGGTTGCCATGTTGACAAAAATTCGCTAACATCGTACAAAAGATAAAACTGAACTAAACTAGTTACAAACAAACTAATACGTGACCACATCATCCGTCTTCATGTGAATTCTTACCCCAGCTGCATTTTAAAAGCCTTGCACTAGTAACGGAGTCAAGCAGTTCTTGAACATGAATATGTAACACTTAAAAGGATACAAGTGTATGTTTTTCGCACTGATGAATGTTGAACATCATTTTATATCTGGCCCTTGGAGCTGCGGGGCCCGGGGCCCTTTACTGTACCCTGCAGCAGTTTGTTTTCTTCCACTTACCATACTCATCACACAGAAGCAGTTTCACTTCTGAATCGATAGATGATGATCAATTCATTCTGGTGTACGAATGTATTTTGATAAGGTAAACCGTTGGCTTCAAAGTAACTTAAGTATCAACAGCCTGGAGTGAAGGAAGCAGTCTGATATGTGTCTTTCATGTGTAATGGATTGATATTACAAGATGCTCAACCTTCTCCCAAAAAAGGAAAGTAGGTTTACCAAGACATGAAACGCAAGTAGTAAGCACAGATGCTAGGCTACGTGACTAAATGTAAATGTCTACCGCACGGTATATATTTTGAATATATGTTAAACGCGAAGTGATTGATGGTAACCCAGATTTATATCAAGCAAATTAAAATAATTGAAAATAAGATAATTGCCGTGTATTCAGTCCTTGAACACGCCTGCAATTCATTTAATTTCTGCATGTCATTAACAGTGTCTGAGAGTGGTTAAGTTTACCCCTCTCAGCTAGTGTGGGATGTAACTTTCATTTTCCCTGCTGAGAACACAACACCCTCCCTCTCTCTCTCTCTGGTTCCAGTGCTCGCTCGCTCTCTTTCTACTGTCACTCTGAGCTGTCTGGAAATTATGTCTTGTCCCTCCAGGTGTCAACATCCCACTGAAATGATTATTCCTACCACACAGAAGATTGCCTTTGGTAATTATATGCATTATAATTCAATTTGATGAACTCCTCTGAGACATAAAATCTCATTTGACCCAGGTGCTGGTTGTATTTCTCTCCACACACAAAGGATAAAGGTCTTCTGTCATTAAGGAAGATCCTGTGTGGTTCTGGTGAAAGTGTTGTTTTGCTTTTTCTAGGGTACGCCGATACAGCAGGGGCTATCGCTAAGCTAATTATAAATCAGCATAAGGATGTAGCATATTGGGTAATATAATAGATGAATAAATTGGTTTTACACTTTTACTCAAAGCGTTTAGTGTATGCTGTTGTTGTTTGCAGATTATCTGATGGTTGATTCATGTTGTTTGTTGACTGCTGTTGTCAAGCAATTTGTTGCTGTCCGATATTTAAATATCTGCACCTAAAACAAGACAAATTCCTGCATGTCTCATTGTATAGGCAATCAAAATATTATAATACTTATTATAATACAGATAATAATATCACATTATATATATATATATTTGATGTTGTATTATTATATTTTCTGATATTTTATACTTGCTTACATTGTAAACTGTCTGACGTATGTTGCGATTATTTTCTCTTTCGTAAAAATTAAAGGGGGCTGCCATCCACCTCAACCAAACAAATGTCTGCGAAGCAAAACAAACAAAAGAAAAAGGAAATCTACCAGCTGAAGGTCAACATAACTGTTACGCCAGGCTGCATGACATCCGAATGGGATGAGTCAGAGTGCACTTCATTTTCCCTTACTCTGCTTATGGAGGAGGGAGAAATGATAGACTACAGGCCTACACTCAAATGACTGGTTGTGAGGCGGTTGGACTGGCCTCCCCGAGCAAATGGACTGAGGCGCGGACAAATAAGAAAACATCAATTGGCAAAAAACACATTTTCAGATATTTCAACTCTTACATCGCTCATGTCTTCCTTGTGAGAAGAGCGGTCTAATGCACATTTATGACTTGCATCTCTCTTAATCAAGGCAGAGTTTGAAGGGGGGAGAGGGGCGAGGGGAGGGGGTTAAAATTGCGCAGACTATGATCTGAAACGAATAGATCTTGTGAACCGTACTCAACTTCGGCCTTCGAAAGCAGACGCCTGCGAATCATCAGTCTTCCCGGCTTCCCTGAAATCTGGGTAAATATGCACAGTGCTCACTGGGGCCATTACACAGCCTGTGAGCCTCAAGATTAGATTCTAGGCCTCGGACAATCTCACAAGTAGAACAGGCGATGGATGGATGCACACTAAACCCTCGCCTAGCTATGTACGCCGTGGTTTTTCAAACATTGCAGATCCCTCCATTTCTCCCCCCCCCCCCCCCTCGCTCTCATTTTCTCTCTTGTTCACAGCCATACAAAGATGATAGCATTGTGCCCTCATCCCTCCCCGTTGGAGTCTTTCTACCGCGACCGCCTCCGATGGCCCTGCGTTCTGTCGCAACCGACCAGTGCTTTGACATAATCCTGCCTTTCTTTTGCAGTTTCTCTAAAAAGTCCACAATGTTCCGCTTTCCGTTCATCGCCCGTTTGTAGATTCACTCCAAGTTTTTCCTCTACTCCCCATCTCAGATCTGCACTGCGGGAAGTATTGCTTATTCTCCACCCCTACCCCCTATACCCCCACCCCAACCCCCCCCCACAACCCCTACGCTTCTCTGCAGGAGTTCCTGCTGAACGCCAGGCTCTTTTCTTGCAGGTGATTGCTTGGGGAATATTGATTAAGGAGGGGAAAAAGGCTTTTGCTGCTGAGGAGTCACTTTTTAAACTTCCTGTGACTCTAACGTGAGGGAAGCTGACTCCCGCCGGTCATCAGTAAACACTGTATTATAGATGAGGTACGCCTCATAAGAGACTGTTATACTCTCTTTCTTTGTCTTTCTCTGTTTGAGTTACAGTTTCGGTCGGTCTTTCGTCTTGTCTCCCGGACGTCTCACGCAAACACACATTTATTTATTTTTGACATGGCGCAATTTCTGAACTTGTTTCGTTAATTACTCCAATGGAAGCAGCAAATATCTATTAAAGCAAAAGGCCAGGGAAACGGCTAGCGAGCAGAACATTAGCTGTATGACTAGCCATTACAGCTGTTTAATTGACTATTAGCCGAGCTCTACAAGTGCAATTAAGCCATTCTACTGACCTTGTGAGGTCTCGGGAGCAGTAAGGTGTCTGCGCTGAGGAATGCTTCGTCTTACGCAAGTGGATGGGTGCTCCATCCTTCCTTCTGATTAAGGAAGCTAATCAAGTTCCAGTGGCTAAGCTAGTGGCTACTATATGAACCAACACCAATAGAATGGAGAGCAGTCTTTTTTTTTTTTATACTAATCCGTTTAAAGCTTGAAGAGCAAAACAACAAATGGACAAATAAATACATTAAATATGATAGAAAAAACAAACATGAATAAATAACGTTTCATGTTTCATGTTTTATTTTCGTGTCTTGCTCTGCATGCTCAGCCGCCCCTATGCTAATCTGGGGCCGGCATGCATTATCAATCTCTTAGAATCATAAACAGTTACGGAGTAATGCTCGGAATTGGATATTTTCCCCCCCCCCCCATCTCTTCCGCCTCACCTCATTAACCATATCATTACTGTGTAGAACACAGACACATTTTCCAGAGCATCAGATTCTAACAGCTTTAAAACGTCCGACCCAGCTGAGATGGAAGACTGTATTCTACCTGTGTGGTCCTCTGCGTGTGCACTGTGTGTGTGCGCGAGCGCGTGCCAGGCACTGGCGCTCTTACAGCAGAGAGGATCATCTCCATTGGTTTGTCAAAATATTGTATTTTTGGGGTTATTTCTTGGCAAGACGAGGCCATTTATTGGGAAGCGCGCGCATACTCCAAGTGACGGCTTGTTTGTTTGTGACGGATGGCTTTTAACACGGCTGTCGCGCTGACGGCAAAGACAAGCTCTGCTTATTTCCCCTGACATTATAAAACCCAACATTAGACTCCAGGCTGTACACTTAGCTGTTGTGGTGGCGAGGATTTCCCCCCCCCCCCCCCCCCAAAATAAATCTGCTCCCGCTCACATTTGCAATGACAATGAAAGGAAAAATTAATTCAGAATCGCTGCCCAATAATTAACGTGATTACAGACCAACGTCACGATTGACTTGATTTCCAAGGCGTTTATTGAGTGCATTTTAGTACAATGGTTCTCAGAAAGTTACAGCTTACAAACTGTTGACACATACTCGTCACAATTTACAAGTGGTAGCTATATAAAGACAGAAAAAGGAGGTAAGACAATATAGCCTACTTCTGTGCACATAAATACATCCCCACTCACAAACACTTCCTTGCACAAGGATACACATGCACCGATATGCATATGCGTGCACGCACTCTCTCACACACAGACGCACAAACACACTCACACACACGCTCACATAGAGTACACACACACACACACACACACACACACACACATTCAAACAGTGACTCAATATTCAGTTTCTCCATCTGTTGTGTACCACAGAGTAGGGCCATCAGGCCTATGATGAAAATGGCTCATCTGAACGTCTCAAAATGGCTTCCAAAACACCTCCAGCTTGACTGTCTACATCCGGGCCTGGCGGCATAGCCTCTGTGTGTGTCTGTGTGTGTGTTTGTGTGTGTCTGTGTGTGTATGTGTGTGAGAAAGAGAGAGAAAGAGAGGGAGAGAGAGAGATAGAGAGAGAGTGTGGATGTGTGGCTCGAATCCATAGCCTGAAAGAGAGCAAAAGGAGACACAGGAGAAATTAACTTTGGGGTAATTTGGGCCCACCCAGTGTGGACCTAACGCAACATCAATTAATTATGAATTATTAATATTAATGATTTGCTTAAGATACTTGATCACAGGCTTTGTTTCTGTATCCCAAAAAAAATTTGGTGTGTGATTTCAAAGGCGGAACATAATCTCACACAAATCCTATTTACCGATTCAAGGGTAAAACATTTCAAAGTGAATAAGGGGTACCAGCCGTAGCACTATTTATCAAAAGACAGCCATTGCTGTTTTGTCATTTGCAGTAGCTGAACAGTATCATACACTCCATCTCATGTGCGTCATGTTTTTTTCCTTAATCTCTCTCTCACATCCCTTTCTATGGACGCTCCACCCATCGATCTGCCTCCTTTCAGAGACGACATTGCACGTGCACTCTCTCACCATTACCATTAGCTCCCGGCGATCTTGTGATAAAAACGACTTTCGTCGTGTGCAGTATGTAGCCTTGCATCTGTGTGTGTGTGTGTGTGTGTGTGTGCGCCTGTGGGTGTCTGAGTGTGTGTCTGCGTCAGCCCACCATTAGTCTCCCCTATCCTCGTCCCCAAACCCCCCCCCCCCCCCCCCCTGACTGATCAGATGCCTATCAGATGGGTCCCGGCAGGTGACTGCTCCCCCTCGCCCGGGCCCGCTGGAGAACCGAGCCAAACATTACTCAGACCGGACCCCGGAGAGAGCCCAGAATCTGGCCCCAGACAGCTTGGTTACACCCAGGATAAATGACCTGGAGGGCTGCCAGCAAGCAGGAGCCCACCAGGGAGATAGTGGAGGACAGTCGATGGAGGAGGAGGAGGAGGTGGGGGAGAGAGGCGAGAGGATAGAGAAGGAGGGGGGAGTTTGCAGCTTGGAGCAGGTTGGGTGAGTATACTTAATAATCTGCTAATGGGCCTGCCATCAATTTCTAATTTTGGAAGCAAGGTGGATAGCACTGTCGTCATTCATGTGTCCGACTTTAAATAGTTGCCAATGCTCTTTTGGATTGCTCAAATAAGTAAAATGTGCAAATGTTACGGGCCATTTGACAGTAGCTAGTGCGGTTGCCATGTCTGCATAACCTGGCATCCCATTATCCTAATGCTTGTTTCCCTCTCAGTTCTTGCGGCCCGGGTTTGGAAGCAGAGTGAATTCACAATGTTCTCTGAATTTCATGCTGAATCTCAGCTGAATTCTTTTAGCCGCAGCCCAGAATCAACGAGAGCCCGGTGAGAAGGCAAACAGCTAAATTGGACAAAATAAATGTGAGCGCCAATGAGGCAGTCCTAACCTTTCTGCCAGATGCAGTCCAGACGCCGCCGCAGCGTGTGCCCAATCACGGCGCAATCAAAACCCATTCCGCCATATGAAAATGTGAAATCAGCCTTGTGCACAATTCCTCAACTACCATTTTCAGACCAAAATATATGTATCGGTTTTCAAAATATTGCCATGTCACGTCACAAACGATCCCCGAGGGACCAATTCGGAATCAGGAAGCCTGCTAGCAACTGAGCGACCCCCGCTAAACCCAAAGCTGTCCTTAACCCCACCATTCCAGCAGGAAGCCGTTTGTATGGGGAAGGGTTTTTTTATATGAATAAAACATGGTTGATCCCCAGGCACGGGTACATACTATGGGCTTCTCCACAAGGCTGCACTGTATAGGGAAAGGTATAGAGAGAGAATGTGCTGCATCAGGGATCTGGTGAGACTGCGCCAGGGTAGGGGCTAGGAGTGCTAGGGAAGCCGGGGGAATCTTTAAGTGGATGTTTATCGGGCTGGCACCAGGTGTCGCTTGGCAAAAGCTCCGCCCAGATGTTCCTTCTCAACGTCTTCAAAAAAAAGGGGGAAAAGCCTACAGAAAAACTCCCAACTCCCAATTTTCGAAACATCTTGATTACCATTTCACACCGTTGAGCACACTATCTAGCCGGGGCCAGGATGCAAGCACTTTACCCACGAGAGCGTCAACACGGAGCTTGGCGGAAGTAAATGTGCCGGATACAGAGCAATTTGATGTTGAGTGTTTGACTAGCATAAGTGGGCCGATGCTTACCATGGATCTGGGCCAGCCATAGTGTGGAGAGTTTCCTTTCCCCTTGTCTGGATGGTGCCAAGAGCGTACGTTTTTCAAACAACAACAGATTGCAACAGAAGACAAAAGAACAAAAGAAAATAAAGAAAGAAACAAATAATAATAATAATAATAATAATAATAATAATAATAAAACAAAAAAAATACATTTCTGTACAAGTAAGTGCTCACCAGCAATAGACAGCATGGGCACCCCCACATTTAAACATTATCTCCCAACAATGGATAGTTTTGCCATTTACTTTGTATCTCCCTACGACAAGTTTCATATAGATCTACATTAAGAGTTCTTTGTACACAATGCTTTATACAGTTTCGTTCCAGGCTGAAAGTCCCATCTGGAATGTCACCTCGTGACCCCGTTTGAATCAAAGGGGTGGGGAGACAAAATAACACAGTGTCTTTTATATTATATCATCATCTGCAGGGAAGTGGTGCACCACAGGAATCTACACACCGTCTTTCGTCTATCGCAGAAACCCCCCAGTCACTAAGCATGTCTTTGCCGAAAATGCAAGCGAGAGAGAGTCTTCTTTACATACATATTCATACATGTCACCTTCAATATGAAGGCTTTAATCCAGAGAGATATATTTATATTTAGCAAGAGATAAACATAGGTATATTATCTGAATCTGGGTGGGGGGGCCTGGTTGAGAAGGGTCCTTCGTAGCCCGGGCCTCCCACCACTACAGGTAGCGTTGACGTCAAAAAAATAAAAACGAGGGAGAGGGGGTCGGGAAAGACATTCTTGATATATTGATCGCAACACAAACATAAATCTAATGACACAGACAAATGTGTAAAAAAAAAAAAAAAAAAAAAAGTCAACAAAATGTTCAAATCCTTTCTGACAAGAAAAATATTATGCTTAAAGTATGTGGTTATAGTACCCAGCTGTATATCCCTGTATTGTTCACTAGCTCGTTGCCTCTATCGTTATTTGCTTTTTTTTTTGTTTGTTTTCCTTCCTAACGGATCAGCTCTGCCCACTGGATGCTGACCAGGTCACGGCGTGTTCTCCTCCAATCACAGAGTCACCTGACAGGATGTGATGAGGAAGCGCCACCCGCCTCCTTTTCCCTCCGTGATCGCTCTAAATGTCTCACACTTGTCACATTCTACAGTCTAAAAGTGTCCCGGATGAGGCAAGAGATTACGCAAGACGGTATTTATAATTTCAAACACGATGCGTGACGTAGTGCGAGAGATCCAGACGTCGGGCGACCTCAAAGAAGACGAGAGAAGGAGGAGGAGTCAGGAGAAGGAGGAGGAGTCAGGAGGAGCAAGTGTGTGGTGACCAAACAAAATGTCAGTCTTTAAGCACGAGGCGATCGTTCCGTCTTTCTCTGAGTGATGTGGGGGGGGGGGGGCGCGGGTGGGGTGGGGGTGGGGGGGGACAAGGGGGGTTGGCAAAGGCAAGGAGAGTAAGGGAGGGAGGGAGGAGGGCGGGGCTTCAGAGATAGTAAGACAACTTCCCAGTCTGGACCCTGAACTTCCTTGGTGTGGATGGACTTGGATTTTGGGGGGGGGGGGGGGGGGCAGGCAGCGGGGCACGTCGCTGTGTAGTGGACCCCGTGCCTTCATGAGGAACCCTGGTCTCCTTGGTGGTGGTGGTGGTGGTGGTGGTGGTGGTTGGTGGTGGTTGGTGGTGTCGGTGATGGTGGTGGTTGGTGGTGGTGGCGGCGGTGGTCATGACCGTTGGTTTAGGATTAGATTAAGACAATAGTTTCCACCCTGGCGCGTTCCGACGGCTCGGGGGTCATTCGGGGGCCGCCGTTGGCCCTCCGAATGCTGCCCTCGCCGCGGGACAGCGCCGCATGCAGTCATGCCATCGCCGTGGGCGACTGGCTCATCTGCACCCGCATGGTCTGGATGTTGCTGAGGATCTTCTTCTGGTGGCCGGCCAGGGTCACTCCTATCCTCAGCAGGTCCCTGCGGCAGGAGATTCAAGGAGAGAGAGCCAAGTGTTATCGGAATAATACCGTACGGAGGGTTATATTTATCCTTGTTTGGATTGTATCCACATCTTTATTCATTTATTTCGTTAAATGATTCATTTCTTCAATTCTTTTTTCTCCCATTCTGCTGTTGTGGCAACAAAATGTCCCCTTTGGGTGTTTATAAAGCATTTACTTACTTATGGACTAAGAACCTAGTTTTTGTGCTTTCAGATAACCTTGTATTTTAAGAAGGCAAATAGATAGTGACTATATATGTAAAGGGTTTAACGCAAAGCTGTGTTAAATACAGATATGTTCTGTACTAACCACTTAGTTGAAGTAGAGAAGCAGCTTTGGTTCCACAAAACTTTTTTGGATTACAAAAAAAGGCGTTTGCATGTTTGTTTGTTGAATTGGAGCAGGAAATGACTTTCGGAAAAAGAAGAAAAGTGGCCCTTTGAAGTGAACTCACTCAGAGGTAATTTGCGCCACCAGCTGCAAGGAGGTGAAGCCTGAGTTGAGGAAGTTGTCCCGGTACTGGCTCATCTTGATGGCAGCCAGCCAGTCCTCCACTGAGCTGAACGTGTTGAAGTCTGGTATGGAGCGGTCCAACAGTGGCTGGGAAGGCCTGGAGAGAGCGAGAGAGAGAGAGAGAGAGACACCAGAGCATAGAGAGAGATAGGAGGGGAATGAGAGAGAGAGAGAGAGAGAGAGAGAGAACGAAAAAGAGATTAACAAAGAGGATGAGAGAAATAAAGGGATGAGTGGAGGAAGGGTGTGTGGCTGTGTTGCAATAATTATTCGGAGTGTGGGTGCGATGTGGCACACAGGATTTGAGACACAGTGTGAGACTTTGAAAGACGGCAAGACAAAGCTTACACAGGGTTTAAACAAACAATTCGGAAACAAGTTCGGATTGGATTCAAAGTAAATTAAACAAAACATTTGCAGTACAACACGTGATGCTGCGAAAAAAAACGGGTCTGCATGTGCACATTTCAGTCCGTCAAATCCCAAAATCGAGAAAACAGTAAATCCAGCTGCATCAATAATTGCGTATGTTCTGATTTGTCAGTTAGATATGTATGTGACGTTAAAGTGTGCATGTTTTTCCAAGGGCAGTGTATTACTCCACACATATATTACATTGTGTGTCTTCACCCGAGCATATGTGTGAGCATGTTTTGCGCAGCCTCAGCGATCTTTGCCTTTTGTTTGTGTGTGTGTGTGTGTGTGTGTGTGTGTGTGTGTGTGTGTGTGTGTGTGTGTGTGTGTGCGCCTGCGCCTAAGTGCGTGCGCGTGCGTGTGTGTATTTAAAACTCACACTGCAGGGATGTTGGCCATGGCCTTGAGGCTGGCGGGGTTGCGGATCATCTTGTCCAGGGTGCTCACGATGTCGGTGAAGCGGGGCCGGGCGTTGCGGTCTTTCTGCCAGCAGTCGAGCATCAGCTGGTGCAGGGCACTGGGGCAGTCCATGGGCGGGGGCAGGCGATAGTCCTGCTCAATGGCGTTGATCACCTGGGGGGGGGGGGGGGGCAACACTTGAGGTTATTCATGGAGAACGCTGAAGTTCTTTTAGTTTTGTGCTTTTTCTTCCCCCAAAAAAATGTTCTGAAAATATCTTAACTGTGTTTGGTGTTTGTCCCGGACTATCCTTATAGTATAGAACTTAAAACCTATCTTTTTAGACAGGCTTTCAACTGATGTCGACGTTGTGGGGCCTCTGTAAAGTTTTCCTGAATTTGCGCTGTTATGTATCTCTGTACTGTATGTGATCTCTGTACTGTATTTTATTGCATTCTATCCTTGTTGTAAAGCACTTTGTGATTTTATCTATGAAAAGTGCTATATAAATTAAACTTACTTACTTACTTACTTACTTACTTACTTATTTACCATCTTGAGCTATTGATACTTTTCATTTTTATGTTTGTATGTTATAAACACTGAAAACGTTCTATAACATTTAAATTAAACCAAATGATTACGTTTTAGTTACAATCTTGAAGATTTCCATGCAAATGACGGTCTGTTAAATCACTAATACTGGATAAGGAAACACAATGAGGATTGAGCCTTCAGCCCACTGATGAAAGCCCTTGAATTTGCAATATTATGAAATGTGTCTCGCTGGCGACACGGTCGTATCCCTGGGAACAATTACCGCTTATTGCCAAAGGGGTCGCCAAAGAGAACGAAACAGACATCTTTGCGATTGCCACTTTAAAGACTGGACGTGAGCCATAAGATGCTTCCAAACAAAATGCAATCTATTGTACCCTGAGCTACAGGTCCCATTGTATGCAGCCTAAATGAGTTAGTCAGGTAGATTTGTATGGGGGGGTTTTAGCAGTGCCTCAGTAATTGATGACACCTATTCTGTTACCTTGACATGCTAAACTCTGTCTCCCTTTCCTCTCTCTTTCACACACACACAAAAAATCACACGCAAACACACACACACACACACACACACACACACACACACACACACACACACACACACACACACACACACACACAGTTCAATCACACGCGCACACACACAAAAACAAAAGCACACTCAGAGAATAACGCACATACACACACACACACACACACACACACACACACAGCTTGGGCCCCCATAGAAAGCTTACGTAATCACACACACACACACACACACACCCTCACACACACACACACACACACACACACACACACACACACACACACACACACACACATACACACACACACACACACACACACACACACACACACACACACACATACACTGTGAGGACAATTAGCTCTGGGCCTGACGTGCCCTTCCTCTCTTAACTCCAGCCAATCATGCGTCAATTGGAGAGACAGTAGCGGAGGAGCAGAGGGGACTAGGGGACGAGGCAGTGGAGAGGAGGGATGAAGAGAGGAGGGAGGGAGGGAGGGAGGGAGGGGGAGGGGGAGGGAGGGAGGGACAGAGCCAGTGTCACTCTGAAGAGCTGCCTGGGGAAGTGGGGGGAGGGGCGGGTGTGGGGCAGTGCGGGGGCCCGTTGCATATAATTAAGACTGTGGAATATGACCACTTGACACATGTCTTAGAGGGGAGCGTGCCAGCCCCCGATTAGGGGAGGGAACCTCGGTGCAGGACGGTAGCACTGACGGTCTTGCTGTCTCTTCGTGTTTTGTGCAGATAACGGCTGGCTGGCAGCCCAGCCTCGATGCTGTCTCTTCTCGTCTTCTTCTTCTTCTTCTTCTTCTTCTTCTCGGTCTTTCCATGCGGGCCTCAATGATAGCTTCGTGGTGTGGGGCGGAGGAGGAGGAGGAGGACCAGGAGGAGGAGGAACTCCCGGCTCTAAGGATACTCCAGACGTTTGGCCAGGCTGTAGTTTGGTTTACCTTAACATAAGCTGCACGCCTGCGTGGGCAGGCAGCCACACTCAGAGTGGAAGTTATTTTTAAAGTGCTCCATAAGTAACGTTATCTCCGAGTAGAAACGTGTTCATCCCACTTATTCTATCTCTGTCTCTCTCTCCGAGTACAGAACTTTTTAAGAGATAAGGAGGGGAAGGAGCCACGGAGATCCATTTAAGCCTAATAGATTTGGCTTGCATTTTAAAATGGGTCATATCCATATCAGCCGTATGTAGCTGTGTTGAGTAGTTCAAGTGCTAAAGGTTCAGTAAGGAACTAGTGGTGGCGTTGTGTGGCTAACCTCAACACTGAGATGAGGACTATTCAGCAGAAACTTGACAGATAGTTTAGTTTGTGTGCGTGTGCGTTGTTTGTGTTTGCATGCATGTGTACGTTGAGGAGTGTGTTCTTGTGTGTATGTGCAAGTCTTTGTGTGTGTGTGTGTGTGTGTGTGTGTGTGTGTGTGTGTGTGTGCGTGCATCCCTGTGTGTGTGTTCAAGTTTTATGTGTCTATGTGCGTGTGTGTTTGCATGCGTGTGTGTCTACATGTTTCTATGTTGCGTATGTATGTGTGTGTGTGTGTGTGTGTGTGTGTGTGTGTGTCTCTGCCTCCCTGTGTGTTTGCTGCCTGTGCGCAGCA
>NW_028180377.1:0-6494 GCF_964030765.1 Micromesistius poutassou | reverse complement strand
CACACAATTTAGGCTTGTAGCTAGAGGGTGGTGTAGGGGTTGGGGGGGGGGCAGGTGGTGGTAGGGGGGGGGGGTCAATGTGTCGTACTTTCTCCCCCTTGCACAGCTCTGTGTCTGGTAATTATCTTTGGCTAGCTGTAATTAGCCGCGCTAAGCGCTGATGGATGGGGGAGGAAACCATGGCAATAAAGCCAGCGGGGGGGGGGGGGGGGGGGGGGGGGACGCCGACTCGGTGGCTAAAGTGGTCACTTGCGTGCGCTCAGGTTGTGATGAATGCGTCTCGCTCGACACCTCAACAACCGACCGGCCCGCAAAGTGTCTCCCCAGGGGCGAGGCTAGCTGAGCCGCCGCCGCCGCCGCCGCCACCGCCACCGCCACCGCCACCGCAGCGGACATAAAAAGGCCTTAATCGTTCTGTTTCGTTTGTTATGTTGTATAAGCTAATGTGCGGAGTAGCACATTGCAAATCTGTTGTAAATACGTACGTAGGTATGAATTGTGTTGTGTTTTGTTCAAGTTAAAGTCAAAGGCCGAGTCTGGCACTTAGTATAATATAAATCGGTATGTTTATAAAAAAAACGACCGTGTAAACAATAAGAATACAATACTATGACATAGTAATACTATGTGGATTTTGTGAAACGTATTATCCCAATAATGTACACCCCCATATGCCTGCAATTTAAACAAACTAAACAAACAAACGATACTATACGTTACTATAGTACTACTAGCAGTAGTAGTACTAGCAGTAATTAGCATGGCGTTATTAGTATTAAAGTTTAAAACTAGCAGTCTACCCAGAGCAGGGTACACTACTAATAGCGATTGTTTACTTCTGGTTCATGTAGAATAAAAGTAAACAGTGACCGTTTCAAAGTAAAACCAACGGGCAAAACAGGAGCCTTCCCAGGGGAAAGTCGATGTGGCTCTTACTTCTTTCTTATTTCTTTGTTTGTTTTTGTGTTTGGTCATTCGTGCATCCTCTACTGATATTGGTCTAAATTGGTTATCCCCCCCCACACTCATCACCACTACGTTAACCGTTTCGCAGTTCGTTGTTTGTGCACACTATGATTACACAAATTTCACACGGAAATTTCTTACTTTACTGTTCCTTGACAGTTTCGATAAAGTTATTTCCCCCCCCCCATTGTATTTCTCTTTTGGCCACATCTCAGCTCGGTCCGCCTGGAGCAGCGACAACTGTCTGATTGCCTTGGTGGTGCTATCGATCGAGCTCTCTCTCTCTCTCTCTCTCTCTCTCTCTCTCTCTCTCTCTCTCTCCGCCACTCTGTTTAAACTCAGTGCATCTGTAGCTAATTCACAAATTAAGGCGGGGGCGCCCGTATTGTCAGTGTGTGAATTACTTTCAGTTAGTACTCAATCTTCTTGTGTTTTGGCCGCTCCCCAGACCCAACTCCTAACTGACAAAGTTGAGCGTTAACTAAATGGTGTTCTGGTGAGTGTCGAAATTCACAGTTTGTTATTCAACTGTTTTTTTCTCCTTAGTTGTGTCGGAGGAGGACTTAAATAAATATTAAATATTACCTGACGAACAATTATTTAAATTTGAGATTATAATAATAGGTATTTTCAGCAGGTCATATCGTTAATTTTCATCCCTGCTCGTACAAAAAACTAATTGAAGGTAATAAGTGTCGTTGTCATTATTCAGATATTTTCCGTGAAGTGGGAGTACTTCTGTACAGTACATCATTTACACATTTTTACAAATATAGAGCCATTAAAAATTATTTGGCCAGGCATCCTCCGAGATAATGAGAAATTGAGACCGCAAAATCAACAGAACATGTGTTGTATATGTAGCGAAGGCGGAACATGCTAGCTCAATCTGTGAAGTGTTAAAAGAGAAAACACTCCGAAGAAACTAAATTAATCTAAACAAAATGCTAACTAACAATTGGGGTTTTATTGTCCTTATTACAAGTTAGTTTACATAATTGATGTGTTGATTTCAGGAGCTGTGAAGTAACAATTGCATTATTGTGTTCTCTAAGAATGCACACACACACACTCATGAAAATACTTGAGCAAAAACAAACTAATTTCCTGATGCCTTCTCTTGCCATTAACACAATAACAGCGAGGTGTGGAAAAACATAGAGAGTCTAGTTATTTCTTCGGGTCGCTTATTGATGATAATAGGCTCCCTATTTCTTGGTCAGTTATTGTTGCTACGGTGTGCGATGCTGCACACTGAGCAGCCAGTCCTGATGGAAGGCTTTGTGTCTAGCAGACTAGACCTACCAGCGGGCAGCGGTTTGTACTGGCTGTACTACAAAAATACTGTGTGGACAAGACGTGGAGAGACATAAAGAGATAATGAGAGGGAGAAAATAGAGAGAGTGAGTAGGGGAGAGAGGAGAGAGCGAGGGGGTTTGAGTGAGCGAGAGAGTCATGAAAGAGTAAAATAGAGAGAGAGCCAGGCTGTAAGCAAAGGGAGGCAGAGTGAGAGAGTAAGTTAGAGAGTACAGAGAAGTAATAGAGAGAGCGCTAGAGAAGAGAGAACCAGTTTAAGGAAGCTAGTGAATAGAAGAGATGGTAAGTAACTAGGAGTGTCGAGAGGGGAGTGAATAAGTAACCACGAGAGTGATACAGCCGAGAGAGAGAGAGCCAAGAAAGTGTGATAGAGAAGAGAGAGAGAGAGAGCAAAGTCACTGTGAGGAGGAGGAGGAGGAGGAGGAGGAGGAGGAGGAGGAGAGAGAGTACAATCAGAGCGGTGTGGAGCTTATACCTCACACAGACATTTTACCTCGTTAGTTGTTTCACAGGGCCCAGCTGACATTTGCCAACCTACTGAATCATACATCCAACACTAATTTGAAAAGGATTTAATATTGTATCAGCTGTATCTGCCTCCCCGCCGCCGCTGCACGTTTCATCATGTGTTTGTTGGAGACACCTAGTTATGCCCGCCTGGCTTTGGAGTCTGGGACGAGGAGCGCAAATTAGCTTAGCACAATCCGGCGGGAACTTTAGATGCTCATTAAAACCGCCGTAGCGATGTTGCTCGCTGTAGCAATTATCATGTAATAATGATAATGTAATCGTGATGATATTCCTGTTTGTATGTATCTTGTCGATTGTAACATGTTCATATGATTGCTGTTTGTCGTAACATGTTGAAAGATGTTCAAATATATTATCATAACAGTATTACATATGTATTATTTCATGAATTATAAAATATAATATGAATATTCATCATAATACTTAACATTAATAATAACATTGATAATAAGTAATTATGTTATTAGTAGTGGTAATAGTAGCAGTAGAAGTACATTAATAATCACTCTGAAAGTTGTGGTCAATTCTGCTAAAAGAATAATTGCTTTTATGAGATTATCATCTCATCTTCATCACAAAATCAATATGTATATTGAGGATTAATTTCCTGTTTTTATTCTTCATTATCAATCCACTTCCACTCAAACTAATGAGCAGTAACAGAGAGGGCGGATATTATCCGGACCACATTAATAGACTACATTACCCAACGTGCAAAGGTACTCTATGAGAGACGTGACTGATGCTTAACACACATTGTTAACAATGAATACGGTTATTCAACAATCACATCTAACTTCACCTGAAAGACCACGTATATAATTTTTTCAAATGCAGCACGTGAAGCAGACTGCCTATTTTATGAATTTAACTTGAACGATTCAACTGCAATTTCAGAGTACTTTCTTCATGTTCGAATGCATTTATTATTAAGTTGTTTTGGATAAAAGCGTCAGCTACATAAATGTGATGAACACGGTGGTGCTTACAGTGGTTTACGCAGTTTATCTTTAGTTCTGAGGGTACAGACGGAGGCTAAACAATACCATTATGCTGTTAAAGACGAGGTCATCCATCCATCTACAGCTCAGTGCAACCTTGTGACTCCTTACGGTTTCAGAGAAACACTGAATATACCCAACTGCAACCCTGTATCTTGTCTTGGTGTGCTAAATTGGTAGACAGGTCTTTTTTAAATTATAATCTCTGTTGATTCACATTATATAACAGTTTTCACAGGAGATCAGAGACACACCAGGTTTTGTTCAATACAGGAAGAACAGTCCCCATTAGTCATTGGTCAATTAGTGAAGGTCGTTATGTGTGAGCGAATCATTTGTTTTGGTTTCAGGGTGATGAACCCTATAGGTTAAGGAAGCATCTGGAAGCATTTGAATAGAAGGAATTGAAATTGAATAATTGAGTAATTCCAGCCGTTAAATGGTCACATTAGAAGCTCTGGAACGGAGTGAAGCCCAAAGCAACAGTCATTCAGACAGGGACTTTTCAAACTAGAATTTCTAGAACGTTGTTATTAAAGATTTTTAGATTTTTTTTTTCTTTTCATCCTCTTTTTTTCAAACGTTGTGGTGCTACTTGTAACTGAAATGGAAAAGCATCCGGGAACACACAAGTATTGCACTAGCGAACACTGATGTCAACCTATCCAACCAAAAAATAAACCAAAAAACATGCATATGGTCACACACACACACACACACACACACACACACACACACACACACACACACACACACACACTCACAACAGTCTTTCCACCTCAATTCTTCAGCCAGATTACAGTTTATTGCCTTGAACAGAGACAAACACACAGACATACTCATGCGCATACACACACAAGCATGCACACAGACACACACACACACCAACAAACACACACACACACACACACACACACACACACACAAACCGAGACACACACCAATACACGCACACACACACACACACACACAAACACACACACAAGCGCGCGCTCACACACACACACACACACACACACACACAAGGAAATGACCCATCAGAAATGGGTGGTGGGTAATTTCAGACGGAAGCGGCTGGGGAGCTGCGGTCCCTCTGCTCATCAGAGTCCAAAGGGGGGACGTTTAGAGAGGAACCACCTCCACAAAACACCTCCAGTCAACATGGATAGAGCCCCCCCCCCCCCCCACCCCCACACTCACCCGCATCTCGGAGGGGGGTCCTACGAGGGGGCTGGAGGGGGTGTGACGAAAGACACTGAAATACAAACAAACAGCGATAAACCTGAAATTAGATAATGGGGCAAATAAAACCGCTGGGCGTGAATTCTGGAGATTCTTCATTAAAGTGTTTTCCCGACGGGGGCTTTTATTTTGGGAGTGACTGGAAGTGACAGGTGACAGGGCTGCCCGGTGGCGCTGGGATGAAGCTGTTTGTGTAACCTAATGGCGCCCGGGCCCGCGGTGCAGGTGGCGTGCGCTGTTACAGCAGCCAGTCTGGGAGTCCCGATCAGCCGCTGTGAAGTCCCCGTTGGAGCACTCTGAACCGATTAATCAGCCTCCCCCGTACGGGCCAGAGCTGCACTGTTACAGACACTCCCCACGTACTAACGCACACACACACACACACACACAACGCTGAGATGACTATTTGCAAAAGGCCCACATGGCAAAGGGTACTTTTTGGCAAATAGTGAAGTGAAAATCCCATTCTGAAAAAATGACCATCTTTGATCACAATTCTCCATAAGTTCTCACAAGACATCTTTATAAAAATTGTACAAAGATAACTTTCAAAGCACTATTCCCAATTAGACCTCACACAGACTATTGGAGCATTTTCACAAGGCCCCTCTCTGAAAATCCACTCAAAGAAAACATTCTGAGCTCTATTACCACAAAGTTCTCGTGACGCCTATTCAGAAAATTTAACCCATTTCCAAAATGGCCACCAGCCGCCAACTGCCAGTTCAACCCCGAGGCCTGGGGCTGCTCTGAAAAGAAAGTGAGTGTTTAAACAGCTTCTTTTGATGGACTTCTGCACAGCGCGACCAACACCTCGCACTATTTCAGGATTGATTGGATTCTGAATACAAAAGGGGCATAATTGTATAAACATCATTCATCCACCCCCTTTGCCAGATAATTAACTGCATCCACAAGTTCTACCGAGGAGTGAGGGGGGAAAGTACCCACTCGAGGCGAGGCTGAGCAGGGGGTCTCTTATATCAACACTACCCCCCCCTCCCCTGACAGAGAACCAGAACTAGAGCAGGGAAGGCCTTTCTACTTTACCTTTATGTGTCCAGGGTTCAACACATTGAGATTAAAACTGTTCTACCAGCGCGGCCTGACCACCAGAGAGACACTGTACGGTGTAAAGTACAAGAGAAACACCGGAACACACAACCTCTGGCGATAGAAGTGCAAGAAGAAAGAAGAAAGTGAAAGGACAATAGCCAATTGTGTTCTGGTACCGAGACTCTCAGGAGTCTTTTGAAATCAGCGCGGTGAGGCAACACACCTTCAAGTCTCCCGTCTCCCCCCCCTCGGTCCCGGCACGGGGAAAAGACACTCAGAGCACTTCTTGAGAGCGAAGGCACGCCAGGGCTGATCAGAAAGCACCCAAGAAGCAGAAGAAGAAGAGCGACGCAGGGCCAAGGAATGGGGGTTTGATTCTGA
>NW_028180378.1:0-23985 GCF_964030765.1 Micromesistius poutassou | reverse complement strand
CCCTGTGTCTCACCTCCTCCACTGTATCTGGCCTTCCTCCCTGTTTACATGGTTTTCTGCAGGCTCTCTTCTTCTGGAGAAAAGAACAGAGAGATGAAGAAGCAACAGCAGAAGTAAAGGAACGGAAAAATAGAAAGAGAATATCGCACCTCATCCAGAAGAAGATGAGGAGGAGTATGGTGGAGAGCAGGACACCAATGGTTGTCACAGCTACTGTTGCTGTCTGTGATGATGAGGATGTCACTGAAACATTGTCATATGATTTCAAATACTGATAACAAACTGCAATATAAGTAGGCCAATGTTTAACTGTTTGCCTGTGACTGTGAGAGAGGTGTGTGTATTTAAAAAAACAATTACTTTGAATGAATAAAAGGTGGAGTTATGATGTCCGATTGCATTATGTGCTTGGCAGTAATAGTTTCCTCCATGCTCAGATGTGATATTAGTGATAGTGTAGTTTTGTCCTGATTGCTTCACTGAGTCTTCATGTTCCTTGAACCAGGTGTAGTTAGCTGCTGGGACGGCATCACTGCTGCAGCTCAGAGTCACTGAACCGCCCTCCTCTATTTCACCAGAGGGACTTGAATACACAGATGAGTGTTTAGGCCCATCTGGAGACACAAAGAAACATGTATTTATTCATGAGCGTATTAATGATAATATAAATCACAAAGTGGAGAATTTTTGAGTTCATTGGACAATGAATTTACTGATGACTTATGTTGCCAATACCTTTTTTTTATTTTTATATCTTTAATATGATGTACAATATGGGTTTTACTCACATTCCATGTGAATACGGAGCAAGGTTAGATGCTGTCCTTAGCTCAGTCTGAACTAGACAGTAGTATTGTCCAGAGTCTGAAGACAGGATCTGTCTAAAGACGAGCCTGTGGTCCCTGGTGCATGTTTGTGGAGGAAGAACCTTTAGTAACCTTGAACCAGGTGTAGTTAGCTGCTGGGTTGGCATCACTGCTGCAGCTCAAAGTCACTGAACTGCCCTCCTTTATTTCACAGAGGGACTCACTGTCACTGAGGGGGTCTTGGAGCGTCTGTTAACAGTTACATTTCATTAATTATATAAATACCAGCAGATTGGGTCCATTCATAGTAGATCTACATGTAGTTCTTTACCCTAAAAGATAAATTACATCTGGTATCATGTCAGTGTACTGTGGAGTGGACTTACACACGAAAGGAGAGAGTGAGATGTCATATCCTTCAACAGCACATGAATAGCTGTCTTCAGACTGAATGTAGGCCTGTAGTTCACTCCCTGTCTTACCTTCTTTCCATTCCTGAACCAGATGTAGGGAGGGTCACCAGCTAGACCACACATAGTGTGACACTCCAGCTTTGTCCACTTAGGATCAGTAGGGGAAGGAAAGGACACCTTCACCTGGATGTCTGGGTGTGAGAACACGTTATAAAAAATATAACAACACACTCCCACACATACACACACACACCAGTATACACACACATAAATATATGGGACGGACACATATGATTGACTGGCGTCTGGACTAATCGGAGTGGGAAGCAGATACGGGATAGAGGCGGAAGAGGCGGGTCTGCAGAGAGCGCGGGCCGCAAATTTTCTTTTCCCAAACAGGTTTACCTTTTCTCGCCTCTGATTGGTTAGAATGGCTCTCTTCCGATTGGTTATGGTTAGGGTTAGGGTTTGGGTAAGGGTTAACCCTAACCCTAACCATAACCATATACTCCCGCAAACAGCTAGGACTAATCGAAACATGATCTAAAGGAGAGCCCTTCTAACCAATCGGAGGCGAGAAAAGGTAAACCTGTTTGGGAAAAACAAAATTTGCATGCAGGCCGCAAATCTTTTTTTCGTAGGATGGTAGGGGCACGTACTGCCTTTTCGCCTCTGATTGGTTAGAAGGGCTCTCCTCCGATTGGTTATGGCACAGGGCAGGCTAGTCGGCTAGTCTACCACCAACAGAAGTAAACAAACTCAATCCAACAGTGCATAAGTGCGGCACGATTTTGCCCAGCTGTGTGGAGTGCAGGTCACACAATTACACAGAGGGATCTAGGTATGGAAAGCAGCGAGAAATGTAACGCGACTATTATACACTGCAGTGAAGTAACAACAACCTCTAACAATTAGGCTCAAAGTTTTCCCAACCAGCAAATAGGCTTATAACAGCAGTACAATTAACAGAACAGTCAACACAGAATCCATTAAGGCTCCCTGAGGTGACAAGAGATGTGTTGGTCCTAATTTGCATCTCGCTTAACAGAAACTATCTAGTGAAACTATTATGTCAAAATTATTACCAAAGTAAAGGCATGATGGTAATTTTTAGTAGGCTACCACAGATGAATGAAGCTGCAGTCAGTCAATTGTAGAAAATACACCACAGTTTACTTCTGTTGCTGGTAGACTAGCCGACAGCCTGCCCTGTGCCATAACCAATCGGAGGAGAGCCCTTCTAACCAATCAGAGGCGAAAAAGGCGGTACTTGCCCCTACCATCCTACGAAAAAAAGATTTGCGTGTGGGCCAGAGGAGGACATGGAGATGACTCTGGAGAGCGGGAGAGGAGTTTCGTGGACAGAAAAGAAACGTTTGGGAGGCAAGGTTAATATTACCCTGTAGTAGTTGTTGAAACTAAGGGCTTACTTTGAGGCCTTTAGAAGGCTCTTAGTACTTGCCAGAACTCCTGGTATTATTATTTATTTTATTGTTATTATCATTATTATTTCTCTAAACTGCAACCCAATTAAGTTAAAAGGTGGGTTAGTGCTCGCGTTACATATACACACACTAGACTCATCATAGTTTACCTGTTACAGATAACGTCACTCCAAGGTTACCAGTATATTCCCCATCTGGTTGGTTTGTTGTGAACCTAAAGTTGTAGACAGCAGAGTCACTCTGTTTCAGGGCACTGATTCTCAGGGTACATGTTCCAAGACATCTGGACCCGGTACAGCTGACTTCTCCACAGATGTATTCAACACGACCAGTATAGTCTGTATCGTGTTTCAGGTCAGTTGGCTGAGCCACGTCTCCTTTAGTAAACCACAGTGTTGTGACTGTGGTCGGGCGGTACTGTACGTTGTCAGGGTATTGATAAGTGCAGTTAATGTCAACCATTGCTCCTCTTAAAGCGCAGACATTACTCAATGAGTAAGTAACTTTCCTGTCACCGTTACCCTGAAGTGCTGTGGAAAATACAGAAATGAAATAGTAATGTGAAAGACAGTATGGGATCTGGGAATTACATTTAGTTCATTTTCATGTTTACTCGAATCAAAATTATTCAAGATTGGGTTATTAAGTTAAAATATATTTATATAATTTAAATGTGTGACAGGTTACACCGTTAAGCTTTGAAAACGTTACAAGAAGGGTACATTAATGAACCATTAAATATAATGTGTTCATAATAATTATACACTAACATTTAATGAATTATGGTTGTGTACGCTACTAGGGTGTGTTTAGTCTCTGTAGGCCTCAGCTTAGCTCTATAATCTTTACTATTATTTTGTGTGCAATGTGACTACAAGCTTTGTAATTACTAAGATGTGAAGACAAGGAATGTAGAGGAGAGGAGGTGAGGAGAGGAGACAGATGGGCCCCGGACCTGTTGGTCTGGGGGGGATTATTTAAATAAACTAAATTGGGGGTCAGAGACAGGGATCTGTTGTTGGGCTGTAAGACAAATAAGGGCCATTTGATGTTGGAGACAGACGACTGGCAGGGAGGAGGAGGAGGAGAACAGGATGAAGGTGAAATGAACTAAAAGTGGGGGACAGAGGCAGGGGGACTAGCAGGGAGGGGCGTGAGGGAAAAGCAAAGGTGTCTTCAACCTACAGTGGGGGCCAGAGAAGGGGCTTTGGCAGGGAGGGGGAAAAAGCATGCAGCAAAACCATATCTAACAATTAATACAATCCTCAACATAACACAGCGTTCTAGAGGGTCTACAGTTCAACTAAATGTTAACAATGTAAATGAACCAACCTGGTACTGACAGTAGGAAAGCTAGAAATCCTCTTGCTGCTGATCTTAAATTCATAGTGAGTCCTCTCCTCTCTCACTCTGTTGTTCTGGGAGATATTTGAACACGCCTGCAGAACACAATTTAAAAGTTAATACAAGGAAAACTCAATGAATTATATATTTATATAATTATATAATTCAATATTATATTATATTGTTATATAATTATATAATTCATTATATAATGAATATGTGTTAAGCGTTAAAATAAAAGTGTAGAACATACAACATCTTACCGTAGAGAAGGAAGCTGGTATGACATCTAGTCTGTGGTTTCAGTTCCTCATGCAGTGAGCTGAACAGATTGCAACGGATAGTGAAGACTTCCTTCCTCTTTAAACCATGATTACACCACCTGCACTACTGCAACCAGCTCCTGGCTGGACTCCCTGCCTCCACGATCAAACCTTTGCAGTGTATCAACCAAGAACGCTGCAGAACTAGTGTTCAACCTACCTAAATTCTCCCACGTGACCCATCTTCCGGGACCTCCACTGGCTCCCTGTAGTAGCTTGCATCAGATTCTACACAATGGTACTGGCCTACAAGGGTGTCAACAGAACTGCCCCTGCCTACCTCCGAGCGCTAGTCAGACCACACACCCCAGCACGAGCGCTCCGCTCAACTACCTCAGCTGGACGCCTGGTACCGCCAGCGCTAAGATCAGGCAAAGGACAAACAACAAAGACACATCTCTTCTCTGTTTTGGCACCACAGTGGTAGAACGAGCTCCCTGCCGATGTCAGGACGGCAGAGTTGCTCATCAGCTTCTGCATTAGACTCAAGACTCACTTGATCAGACTTCACCTGGACTCTGCATAGCCTCACCTCTTACCCCCCAACGCCCATTCTCTCTATTTAAACTAATAACAATGTCATATCCAGCATTCATTTTTAATCAAGTTGGGTGAGTATGAAATAAATACATTTAAAAAGGAGGACTTGTTTTTTTTTTAACATCATTGTGAACCATCTGATATTCCTTTCTACACAGTCAGCCCCTTGGCCTTGGATTCATTGACTCTGTGGCCTCCTGCTGGTTGTTCTTTGTTGTTGTCCACCATTTGTCTGTTTCCCGCCTTATTTCCCTGCTCACCTGTTCCTCGTTGTGTTGGTACTGCCCAGACTATTTGTACCCTGTGTGGTTAGTACCACCGTGTCCGATTGTTTTATACCTGTTTCTGTCATTTCTTTCTGCCCTGTTTCTGCATGCCTGCTTGTTCGCCTTATTCTGGAATCACCTATGGTTTTTAACTTTTGCCTGCCCCTGGACTACTCTCCTCTGGCTCTTCTTTCTTTCTTTGTTTGTTATTCTTTTTGTCATCAGCGGCCTTGTGCCCTTTTTTTATTTTATGCATTTCCTCATGTTAAGCAAGAGTTGATTTTTGTTAATGCTTGAGCTGAAGCCTTGCTTAGCATCAAATTAATATTCCGTTCTCCACCCTGCAAACCCCTTTGAATGCATTCGCACTGAATGGGATCAATCAATCCTTTATTTAACCAAGTAGAAATTCATTGAGATTAAAATCTCTTTTACGAGAATGACCTGGCCAAGAAAGCAGCAAAGTCATATCCAGCATTGATTTTTAATTAAGTTGGGTGAGATTAAATAAATCCATTTAAAAAAGAAGGACTTACACTGTCAGGCCCTTGGCCTTGGATCCATTGCCTCTGTGGCCTCCTGCTCATCTCAGTTCCGGTGAGTTTGATGCTCTCTGGTAATCACAACAAAGTGATTGTTCTTTGTAATTTACTCTCCACATATACCCATTGTTCTTGGCCACCCATGGCTTGTTAAACACAACCCTCACATCAATTGGATGGATCATTTTATTTTAGGCAATGTTCTCAATGTTTGAAGTCTGCCCATAACCCCTCTCCAGTCTTCAGCAAGTCAAGGGCCACTTCTTTGCCACCTCACCGACCGGGTCACTATGAGAACCTCATCCTACCCTTCGGGTTGACCAATGCCCCAGTAGTCTTCCAGTCACTTGTTGATGATATTCTGCACGACTTGGTGAACAAGTTTGTTTTTCGTTTACCTCTACGACATACTCATATTTCCCAGGTTCCTCTGTTATCATGTCCAGCATGTCAGAATTATTCCTCAGCGGTTGCTAGAAAATCAACTCTTCATGAAGGCAAAGAAATGTGCGTTCCATCATAGCGGACATTTGGGCGTTGTTATCTCAGAGGGAGGTGGAAAGATTCATTCGTTCTGTATCGTTCTTTGCTTGATTATGTTCTAGGAATTGCATGAATGTTACCATATCTTACTAAACTTAGTTGGCTTACCACATAAGTAAGCTTCCCTATAGTGCCAGGCTGGATGACATTGATTATTTATTTTTTATAACTTTGTTTACAAATTAATTCTGAATAGTTACTTGACAAGAAGGAACAAAAGTATATTTTAAGGTCCAATGAGATTGGATACTTTCATATTCATGTCATGAATTTATTAATATATCACAATAATGGAAATGACCATCACAGGATAACCACACTGAAAAAATACAATTAATAAAATGTAAAAATACCATAATGATACAGAAGTAGAAACAGCAATGTACAGCACAGGAACCTAAGCGCCGTAAGATATGCAGCAAACAATCAGCCAGTGTATTGTCCTGTTTCAACTGAATGATGAGACACTATACTAAGAACCACTATTTAAATCCTGCTGCCGCTACTGGTTCACACTCTGGGGTGTTTATTTGACGATGGTCCTGGTCCCTGAAAGAAGACAGAGATATGAACTTCAGTCTCCCTGTAAAGCAAATCCATTGGGTTGATTAAGTCCTTCTTCTATTTTTCTTTTCTATCTATTTTGACCACAGAGTAAAGGACCTCATCTGTCTGGTCTGATTGGACACGGGAGCCAGCCAACCAACGAGTCACTTCCTGGTTTTCTGGGAGAGAGGTGTGGATGCTGGCACAGTGATGGTCATCCTGCTCTTCTATTGGTTCTCTCTGTGCTTTAGGAGCCAAGCGATTGGTCAGAGCTGAGATGTTTTCATACACAGCAACAGGAAGCAGCTGAGGACAGAAGAGTACATTAAAAAAACACTTTACACTTCCTGAAGACAGTCATTAAGAGAACCTTGGTGGGGACTAGTGGTCCCACCATGCCGGCTTCTCTAGGCCTCACTTCAAGTCCTTCCTGCAAGGTCTATCTTTAAACACCTTCTTCATTTGCTTCTTTAAAACAAGACAAGACATCTATAATTTGATATAGCCATCCCCTCATTCTGTTCACTGGCAGCAGTCTCATCAGATCCAGTTTATCATCCAGATCTGACCCTAGATCTCACACTTATAGCAAACATCACTGGCACAGCAAGTAACCAGGAGCTGTTATATTAATAATATCATGGTTTAGCTTCAGCTGGTTCACAGGAGGAGGCTGGCCTTTTTAAACTCCTGGGGTCCTTTATGTGTTCTCATTAAAGGCATTAAAGACGTATCTGATTACATTGTTTTGCATAAGATGCATTCCATTAGTTTTTGTGATAAACCAGTTGCTGCAGATTGTGCATGCTTGGCATGCACAATCATAATGGCACTGAATAAAGGCTATAAGCAACAGTTCTCTCTGAACTCTGAAATCAAATGATTTAGATTGGCAACAGAAGAATGGTAACCAGGTCACCAGATGATAATTTGTTGATTTTAGATAAGGGTAAGATATTAGTGTGGAGGGGGGCGGCGTCTGGCCTGTAGGGGGAGTATGGAGCACCAGGTCTGCTGGGGCGATTGGGTCTGATTGCCGACAGGTGTCCGCAATCAGACCCAATCAGGAAGTGTGTATTTATGTGTCTGCTCTGCCTTTCAGTAGGAACAGCCGAGAGCGACAGACGCTCAGTGTGGACAGAGAGCTTGGCCACCATAGTTACGGACCGGATTGTTCATTTCATTTCGCCTTATGTTTCATTTGTTGTTCGCTTTGTGCGGAATAAAGCGAACCGGCTGAGAAAACGCCAAACCTGTCTCCGCCCACTCCTTGAACCTTGCTACAGTGGAGCCCAAAGTGGGGCGGAGTGCGACGATGGAACAGTCACCCTTGGCAGCGCTACTCGGACATCTCGCGCAGATGTCCGAACGGCAGGCGCAGGTGCAACAGGCACAGAACGACGTGCTCCTGGAGCTCGGCCAGTCGTTGACCGCCGATCGGGCGGTCCTCCAGGAGCTCCTCGCCTCCGGCGACCGCGGTCGGGAACCCAGAGCGGCAGGGGCGGTGGGCCACATACACGTTCCCAAGATGGGGGAGACCGACAACGCGGAGGCCTTCCTGGAGACGTTCCGGGGGGTGGCCGAGGTCTCCGGGTGGCCACGACAGGAGTGGGCTCACCGCCTCCTGCCGCTCCTGACGGGCGAGGCCCAGCTCGCGGCCCACAGTCTGCCGGCAGGGGCCCAGTGGGACTACGAGGCGGTCGACAAGGCCATCCGGGACCGGCTAGGCCTGAACCCGGAGGAACATCGCCGCCGGTTCCGGGCCCTCACCTTTTCGGAAGGCGATCGTCCCTTCACCTACGCCCAGCAGCTGCGGGACCAGGCGAGGAGGTGGCTGGCCCCGGAGAGGAACAACCCCGAGGAAATCGTGGAGCAGGTGGCCCTCGAGAGGTTCGTCGAGGGGCTCCCAGCCAGAACATCCACCTGGGTCCGGTACCACCGGCCCGAGAGCCTCTCGGCGGCCGTCAAGATCGCGGAGGGCCACCTGATTCCCCCCTCGACGGACAGACGACCACCAGCACCAACCCCGAGCCCGCGGACCGGTGCGGCGGCCCTGCGGGGGTACAAACCCACCCCGCTACCAAGAGCGAGGTGGGGGGGGGGGCCCACTCCAGAGCAGGCACATGAATCACCTTCCCCCCCCATCCCGCAGGCGGGCCCTCAGACGGCAAGGGAGGGGTGTTGGCGGTGCGGACAGCCGGGACACCTTCGGAGGGACTGCCCGATGATGGAGGTGGGCCAGGTTGTCCGCGTCACCGGTGCCCCGATCCCTCCCTACGGTCCCGGCGAGGCGTACCGTATCCCGGTGAGGATACAACGGGGTACGTACCAGGCGCTGTTGGATTCCGGCTGTATGCAGACCATGATCCATCAGCGCCTGGTGCGGTCCGAGGCATTGGTCGAGGCATCGAGCGTTTTGGTGAGGTGTATACACAGGGATGTTCACACGTATCCCTTGGTCCCTATCGAAATTCGTTATGGGGGAAAAACGCATAGGGTCAAGGCGGCGATTAGTCCGAGCCTCACATACCCCCTGATTCTAGGGATAGATTGGGCTGGGTTTCCAGGGGCAGTTAGCGAGAGTGCGGGGGTACGGACACGACAGATAGAGACATGTAAGTCATGTGCTGTGTTCTGCGCCGATGTGAGGGTGTCCGACGCTGGTCAGGGATCGGGGGAGGAGGCGGGAGGTTCTCAGCCCGAGGTCCGAGCGCCGACATTCCCACCGGTGGACGATTTCCCCCTTGAGCAGTCTCGTGACGCTACTCTACGCTCCGCCTTCGACCAAGTGATGTCCATTGATGGTCTTTGGGTACAGCCAGACGCAGTGCTGACTTACCCACACTTTGTGGTGATTAGGGACAGGCTTTATCGGGTGAGTCGTGACACCCAGAGTGAGGAGGTTGTTACCCAATTGCTGGTACCCAGGAGCCGCCGGGAAATGATTTTCCAGGCGGCGCATTACAACCCAATGGCGGGCCATTTGGGGTACGACAAAACACTGAACCGGATAATGGCTCGGTTCTATTGGCCGGGAATTCGGGCGGAAGTGCGCAGCTGGTGCGCCTCCTGCCCCGAGTGCCAGTTGGTGAATCCCCCGGCCATCCCCAGGGCTCCCTTGCGGCCCCTTCCCCTGGTGGAGGTCCCATTCGATCGCGTGGGCATGGACATTATCGGGCCATTAGAACGTTCCGCACAAGGGTATCGATTCGTGTTAGTCCTGATCGACTACGCAACCCGATACCCGGAAGCAATTCCGTTGCGCAATATCTCCGCGAGGAGTGTTGCGCAGGCGTTGTTTCACGTCATATCGCGGGTGGGAATCCCAAAGGAGATTCTCACTGACCAGGGCACCAATTTCATGTCACGCACGATCAAGGAACTTTACGGGTTGTTGAAGGTCAAGGCCATCCGCACGAGCGTCTATCACCCAGCCACAGACGGCTTGTGTGAGAGGTTTAACCGGACGTTAAAGTCCATGATCCGGAAGTTTGTACAGGAGGATGCTCGAAATTGGCATCAATGGCTAGACCCTCTGTTTGCGGTGCGGGAAGTGCCTCAGGCTTCCACAGGGTTTTCCCCGTTTGAGTTGCTCTATGGGCGCAGGCCCAGGGGCGTCCTGGACCTCATTAAAGAAAACTGGGAGGAGGGGTCCAGCGACAGCAAAAACGAAATTCAGTACGTCATGGACTTGCGTGCAAAGCTCCACTCACTCGGGGTAATGTCACGTGAGCATTTGCGCCAAGCCCAGGAGAATCAGAAACGCCTGTACGACAGAGGGACTAGATTACGCGATCTCACACCGGGGGACAAGGTCCTTGTTCTGTTGCCCACCTCTAACACTAAATTACTCGCGAAGTGGAAAGGTCCCTTTGTGGTCACATGGCGAGTCGGGGACGTGGATTACGAGGTAGTGCGGTCGGACAGGGGCGACGCCCGACAGATCTACCACATCAACCTCCTGAAAAGGTGGAATGATGTGGTCCCGGTCGCGTTCGCCACGACGCTACCGGAGGGAGAGGAGCTTGGACCGGAAGTCCCTGCCCCGGGGCCCATCCCTCCGGTCGGTCGAGGAGAGGATCTGTCGGAGAGTCAGGCGGCGGACGTGGTCTCTCTACAGCTCCAGTTCGCCGACGTCTTTTCGCCCCTGCCCGGTCGCACCCCGTTAATAACTCACGACATCGAGACGCAACCGGGGTTAACGGTGCGGACACGCCCCTACAGGCTGCCCGTACACAAGCAAGACGTGGTACGGCGCGAATTGGCAGCAATGCTAGAGTTGGGCGTCGTCGAGGAGTCCCACAGCGACTGGTGCAGCCCCGTCGTGCTTGTGGGGAAGCCGGACGGGTCTGTCCGGTTCTGTGTGGATTACCGTAGGGTGAACGCGGTGTCTAAGTTCGACGCCTACCCGATGCCTCGGATCGACGAGCTTGTGGACCGGCTTGGCATGGCCACCTACTACACGACTCTGGACTGCACGAAGGGCTACTGGCAGATTCCGTTGTCTCCAGCAGCCCGAGAGAAAACGGCGTTCTCCACTCCGCTCGGTCTGTACCAATTCAAGGTACTTCCATTCGGGTTGCTCGGGGCCCCAGCCACGTTCCAGCGGCTGATGGACCGGGTGTTGCGACCTCATGCTGCATATGCTGCTGCCTACCTCGACGACATAGTCATCTATGGAGACAACTGGGGGCAGCATATGCAGCGGGTGGCGGCCGTCCTTCAGTCGCTGAGACGGGAGGGGCTCACGGCCAACCCGAAGAAGTGCGTGATCGGGCGGAGGGAGATCCAGTATCTGGGGTTCCACCTGGGGGGGGGGAAGGTCCGGCCGCAGGTCGGTAAGACCGCGGCGGTCGCTGCCGCCCCCCGCCCCAGGACCAAGAAGGAGGTGAGGCGGTTCCTGGGGCTGGCGGGGTACTATCGGCAGTTTGTCCCAAACTTCTCCGACCTGGCCAGCCCCTTGACCGACCTCACCCGGAAGAGAGCCCCAGATACGGTCCAGTGGTCGGAGCCATGTCAGGTGTCGTTTGATGCTATTAAAACAGCCCTCCTATGTGCTCCTAATTTTGCTCTCCCTTTCTCCGTGCAGGCAGACGCGTCGGATAGGGGGTTGGGCGCGGTCCTGACCCAGCAGGTGGGGGGGGCCGACCGACCGGTGCTGTACCTGAGCCGCAAACTATCGGACCGGGAGGGTCGGTACAGCACCATCGAGAAGGAGTGTCTCGCCATCCGATGGGCGGGCGGTGCCCTCCGCTACTACCTGCTGGGTCGCCAGTTTACCCTCTACTCCGACCACTCCCCCCTCCAGTGGCTCCACCGGATGAAGGATGCCAACGCGAGGATCACCCGGTGGTACCTCGCGTTGCAGCCCTTTCATTTCCGGGTGGCCCACAGGCCGGGGGCGCAGATGGTCGTGGCTGATTTCCTCTCCCGTTCCGGGGGGGGGGGGGAGTAGGCTACGGCCGGATGGGTTCCCGGCCTGTGTCGGGCGGTGGGGGTATGTGGAGGGGGGCGGCGTCTGGCCTGTAGGGGGAGTATGGAGCACCAGGTCTGCTGGGGCGATTGGGTCTGATTGCCGACAGGTGTCCGCAATCAGACCCAATCAGGAAGTGTGTATTTATGTGTCTGCTCTGCCTTTCAGTAGGAACAGCCGAGAGCGACAGACGCTCAGTGTGGACAGAAGGACGGGCCGAACGGCAGAGAGCCTGGCCACCCTAGTTACGGACCGGATTGTTCATTTCATTTCGCCTTATGTTTCATTTGTTGTTCGCTTTGTGCGGAATAAAGCGAACCGGCTGAGAAAACGCCAAACCTGTCTCCGCCCACTCCTTGAACCTTGCTACAATTAGGTTTGGATGTGATACTACTTCTACCAGGATCCTACTCTTGCAAGCTTCTTTAACTTGTGCTTCAGGCCAAACTAAATGGATTCAGTTGTACCAAGATACAGACAGCTTTTTAATTTAATTGTATGGATTTGCATCACTGCTGCAGCTCAGAGTCACTGAACTGCCCTCCTCTATTTCAGCAGAGGGACTCACGGTCACTGTGGGGGTCTTTGGAGCGTCTGTTAACAGTTACATTTCATTAATTATATTCATTAATCATCCATGTACCGATAAAGCGAGAAATTAAGTGTGTGTGTGTGTGTGTGTGTGTGTGTGTGTGTGTGTGTGTGTGTGTGTGTGTGTGTGTGTGTGTGTGTGTGTGTGTGTGTGTGTGTGTGTGTGTGTGTGTGTGTGTGTGTGTGTGTGTGTGGGACCGTTCATCTGATCTACTTCACACTTGGTGTGTGTATTGCTGAGAGCTGAGGAAGTGCAGTGCTGACTAATTTGGACACAGGACACGTTCAATATCAACACACTTTGAACAAGACTGTGCAGCAGCGGGATGGGGCTTCAGGGCTCTGCAGTTCAGCAGTTCACTTGGTCACTGTACTTGGATGCTGGATACACAACTGTTATATTAGTCTAACAATAATTAGAAGAGGCTCTGTATGTCTGCATGTCATTTGATAGACTTTTCACGTGGCGGGCGTATTACTGAGAACACAGAAAATGCTGTGTCGAGTGCCAAGTATTTTAAAGGAGCGACGCTCAATAAAGCTGCAAGCAGCAATACAGGAGGCCAAGCAATCGGCCTGTGCTAAATAGGCCCATTTTGAACAGGCTCTGCACTTCATAGTAAGAGTAACATGTAGTTCTGTACCCTAAAAGGTCCATTACATCTGGTATCATGTCAGTGGAGTTGACTTACACAATAAAGGAGAGTGGAGATGTTCGTATCCTTCAACAGCACATGAATAGTTCCCTTCAGACTGAATGTAGACCCTGTCACTCTCTGTCCTACATTCTGTCTATTTATGAACCAGATGTAGCGAGGGTCACCAGCTAGATCACACATACTGTGACACGCCATCTCTGCCCAGGTAGGACTGGTAGGGTAAGGAATTGACACCTTCACCTGGAGATCTGGGTCTGAGAACAAATGAAATGACATAAATGAATCACAATTATTCTAAATAATTAAGATTACTAAAACAAACCTTCTAGAACCAACACACACACACACACACACACACACACACACACACACACACACACACTTCAATCATTTGTAATCTAAGTTTACGTGTTACAGTTAACGTCACTCCAGGGTCACCAGTATATTCCCCACCTGGTTGGTTTGTTGTAAACCTAAACTTGTAGACAGCAGAGTCACTCTGTCTCAGGTCTTCTGGACCCGGTATTATCAGGTCATCTGGACCTGATGAATTCAGCTGAATTCAACACAATTTGTATAGCCTCTATCGGGTTTCAGATCAACTGGCTGCTTATTGGAAACTTTAGTAAACCACAGTATATTGGCTGTGGTCGTGAGGTTCTGTACGTTGCCAGGGTATTCATAAGTGCAGCTGATGTCAACTGTTGATCCTCTTAAAGCGCAGCCATTACTAGATGAGTAAGTAACTCTCCAGTCACCATTACCCTGAAGCGCTGTGAAAAAACAAACACATCTCATTGAGAATGAACAAGACACAGAGGTTCACCTGATGAACAGATCAGAAGAAACATAAAGAGATGGAGGCTAGTGGGTGGAGATGGAAACTACAGATACATGCTGACCACTGAGCTGTGAGAGGAACAGCTCAGTGGTCACCCCCCGAATTGCAGCATTTATTACACTACACTAACTGAATAACATACACTAACAGTTAAGAGGAGACAAGGATAGTATTGCAAACAAAGAGTTGAAGTGGGAATAGTGGTGAGGAGACAAGGTAAGGAAAGGGAAAGAGTGGAGACAAGGAAAAGAGAGTAGAGACAAGGAGGAGAAGAGGAGAGGAGAATAATAGAGGAGAGCAGGAGAGAGGAGAGAAGACAATTAGAGGAGAGCAGGAGAGGGGACCTGAGGTGGCATGCCGTGTACCATATCACTGAATCAGAATGTTAACATTGCAGCAGATTTCATGTCTAAATCATCATTAATAGAATAAATGGGGGAGCAACAGTAGCTTTTGACATTTATGTTTTTTTCTAAAAGTATAAAAGTAACTAAATTAATCTTTCGATAATTTGAATAGTTCAGGATTGTCTAAACCAGGAAATGGCCAACATATCTCAAAAGGGTATCGTTATCTTAAAACCAGCACTTTAACTACAAGAGGCTGTATACAACTTGCAGTGAAGTAATATTTTTCCATGACTTATGAACCATAACTTAAATTTATAAAGTGGACCGTTCTCTATTCTAGTGGTCTGTTTAACCAAACACAGCATTCTAGAGGGTGATTCTTTAATGTTCTATTTACTATATTCTATCTTAAACCTGCTGTGGTTTCACCCTTTCCTCGTTCCAGTTGCTTGGTTGTCGTTATTGAAACAGTTAAAATTTTCACGATGTAAATTAACCCTCTCCTCTCTCACTCTGTTGTTCTTGGTGATATTTAAACACCTGGGGCCGGTTGCACCAACTGGTCTTAAGCCTGGTCTTAACTAAGACCAGGCTTAACTTCGCGTTCTAAGCCCAGTCGCACAGTTACGCCAGTTGCACCAGCTGGTCTTAAGCCCAGGCTTAACTAAGACCAGGCGTAAATATTACGCCTGGTCGGCAGCAGGCGTAAAGTTGAAAAAGATTCCTGTTTCCATAGTAACAACTTTCATCTTTCTGTTAATGAAAGAGATGGCGCGTCTTATACATCGCCTTTACAACGAGCGGGCATTTAGACGGGAAAGAATAATTAGGGACAGAATCAACCCACTAGATATTTATAACGACGAGGAGCTGATTGAGAGGTTTCGCATGAACGCGCCTCGCTAAGACCAGGCGTAGTTAAGACCAGGCCTAAGTCCAGTTGGTGCAACTGGCCTAAAGTCCATTCTTAAGACTGGTCTTAGTTAAGACCAACTTAGCAGTTACGACCAGGCTTAGTTAAGACCAGTTGGTGCAACCCCCCCCTGCAGGTAAAAAATACAATTAAAAAGTACATACAAGCAAAACTCTTTGAATTAGATTCATTAGCCATAGAAAAATAAAAGTTAAAAGTTACTGTAGAGGAGGAAGCTGGTCTGACATCTAGTCTGTGGTTCCAGTTCATGCACTTAGCTGAAAAGAAACCATACAACATTGAAAGACTTCCTTCCTCTTCACACCATGATTAGCAGAATAATGAACAGAAGCCTGGTAACTACTGGACATTTTTTGGCCACAATGAATGGTTAAAATGCCTTCATGTGCTCTGCAAATTTTTTCATCATTTTTTCATCATACAGTAAGCATCCCCAAAATCCTCCCTCCCTCCCTCCCTCCCTCTCTCTCCCTCCACATTCTTCAGGATGAAAAACTAATTGGTGGTGAATTGAAAATGTACGTCAACGTTTTCAGAGTGGAGAAGCTCCATAAGCGCCTGTGGGGCAAGCTAGCTAGCCAGCCAGCCAGTTATATATATGGTTATACTAAATGCACCACAGTGTGTCAGTTTCCCCTTTGGTCTAGTCTGGTTACTTGTGAGTCTTACCTCTCATAGGGTTGCTGTCCCCAGGATGTGGGACAGGACAATTCTAGAGAACAACAGTGATGTGAAGAAGTGATGAACGTTTTATTTTTTGTTTGTTTATTTTTGCAAACCTAAAGTCTGTGTTATGACCAGGCCTGCCTCGGGCAAATGTGACCATAGATGGAGACAACGCAGCAAATCAGCTGAAATCATAATTTATCAGAATGAGACCTCCGCTGCGTGTGGGGACAGACAACGCCCCTTAACTGTGGTATAATGAGAACATACCACAGCCTGTCGTGATCTATTGCTTAATTATTCTATCTTAAACCTGCTGTGGTTTCACCCTCTCCTCGTTCCAGTTGCTTGGTTGTCATGTTATTGAAACAGTTAAAATGTTCACAATGTAAATTAACCAACCTGGTACTGACAGAAGGAAAGCTAGAAATACTCTTGCTGCTGATCTTAAATTCATAGTGAGTCCTCTCCTCTCTTACTAATAAATAAAAGTTAAAAGTTACTGTTGAGGAGGAAGCTGGTCTGACATCTAGATGTGGTTCCAGTTCATGCACTTAGCTGAAAAGAAACCATACAACATTGAAAGACTTCCTTCCTCTTCACACCATGATTAGCAGAATAATGAACATAAGCCTGGTAACTACTGGGCCTATCAGAGAATCATCTTTTTAGACCATTTCTGCAATTTTTTCTCTTTATTAATCTTCGGTCCTTCCGCTCAAGACGTCCTTCCTCTTCACACCCTTAAGTCTAGTCTGGTTACTTGTGAGTCTTACTTCTCATAGGGTTGCTGTCCCCAGGATGTGGGACAGCAGCACTTGAGACAACATCACTCATGTGTTCACCTTTGAAGTGATGATTATTATTATTATTATTTATTTTTTTCATCAGACAATCATACAGTAAGCATCCCCAAAATCCTCCCTCCCTCTCTCTCCCTCCACATTCTTCAGGATGAAAAACTAATTGGTGGTGAATTGAAAATGTACGTCAACGTTTTCGGAGTGGAGAAGCTCCATAAGCGCCTGTGGGGCAAGCTAGCAAGCCAGCCAGCCAGTTATAAGGATTTTTACATCGGATAGCCAGTGGCGTTATTATCATGACAACAGAGCAATAAAGTCAAGGTAAATCAACTCTTTCTACCAGTCAGACTCATCACAGGTCGCAACACTATAACCCAGGGTTTCTCAACGGGGGCGGCAGCGCCCCCTGGGGGGCGTTCGTAGAACCTAGGGGGGCGCTGGGAACGAACACGGGGGCGTCACAACTTCGCTTGTGTAGCGGTCATTATTTTGAACTTTTTAAACTTTCATGGTTTTCAAATATTTTCGGTGCAAAAATAGGATAACTGAAATAAAAAGCCTATCTTAATATGGGTTTCTAACCCCTCTATCGTCTCATCTACTTTTTACTTTATGCTCAGTGCCGTCATGATCGCCATAGTAACGCCGATAAACAAACCCACCTCATCGCAGCAGCGTGGTGCTTTAGAAACTAGTTCGCCCTCCCCTGACTTCCACTGGTTGGTTTGCGGGACATGCAAAGCAAGCGGTGGATGGGGCATTACACTAAGCAACATGAACCTCATCCATATTACATAGTAAGGCAACACAAGACGTGAATAAAGCTAACTCCGCTTAGCATGCTAATTGTAAACAATAGAACGTGCGCATTACGTGTAGACCACTGCAACGTCTGCGAACCGATAAACACTTACTTTCATAAGGTACGCACACCAACCGGCACATACGCATTTAACACTGATGTTACAGGCGCTTAACTTGTATAGTAACAAACTACTTTAATTACTATTTGGCCGCAAACTTAAACGTGCTACTCTCAGAACGAAGCGGATGAAGGCTGCACGTGCACAGCGTTGCTAGGCAACGTCACGTAAACAAAGGGAGTCTTTCGTGCACATATTGAACCCAAGTTTGCGGGTTAACAGTTCAATAACCAATAAAAATGTACACAAACACTGTTACGTATTAAACTTCAATAGCTCAATAATAAAACCTTTTAATAAAACTCTGAATACACATTTTCTTGTCCAGAAGAAACCAAAACGGCACAGAAGTTTTTTATTCAAGCAATGTAGCACGAGTTGGAGTGGAGTTGGTGATGGATATAGCCTACCCACGGGTGTCGCAATTTTTTTTTTTTAACAAAATTAACAACAATAATAATGGGGGGGGGGCGCCAGAGGATCAGGGTAAGGTAAGGGGGGCGTTTGCTCAAAAAAGGTTGAGAAACACTGCTATAACCTTTAACGTTCACCCAAAGTAACATATTAAGGAGCCTTAATCAAGTAAATAAGTTGATGAATATATAAATGAATCACTAAATGCATACATGTACGGAAGAGCATTAGGGCCACGGAGTAATATATTAATTCTAAATCTCTGAGAAAAAAAGTCAAAATTTTCGAGAAAAAAGTCAAAATTTTCGAGAAAAAAGTCAAAATTTTCGAGAAAAAAAGTCGAAATTTTAAAAAGTCGAAATTTTCGAGAAATAAAGTCAAAAGTTTTGAGAAAAAAAGTCGAAATTTTCGAGAAAAAAGTCGAAATTTTCGAGAAAAAAGTCAGAAATGTAGGCTACCAGGAAGAACCAGGTCATTCAGAGCTGGAGCTGACAGACTTCGTGTCCTGGCATAGTGCTGCTGAAATGGAGGATTTAATTAAATGTTACTTCGAGATTGGATTATCTAACAAAGAGATCCTTGCAGTCTTAGCACAGAATCACAGTATTGTGATTTCTATTCGGACCTTGAAGAGGCGGTGTCGTGAACTTGGACTGTGTAGGAGGCGAAATCAGTCGGACATAGACAATGTGATAGCCTTCGTGCAGGAGGAACTGCATGGGAATGGACAGATGCAGGGGTATCGTTGGCTACACCTACGAGCTATCCAGAGGGGGTTTGTGGTGTCTCAAAGGACTATAAGGCTGATACTCAGGGCACTTAATCCTCGTGGGGTGGAAATTAGACGGGCACGTCGTCTGAGGCGGCGTGAGTACACAACCCCGGGGCCTAACGCACTGTGGCACATGGATTCATACGATAAGTTGAAGCCATTTGGAATTTGCATTAACGGATGCATTGATGGCTACAGTCGGTACGTATTGTGGATGGAGGCGTATACCACCAACAATGACCCTAAAGTCATTGCCTCATATTACACCAAGTGCATCGAACGTGTGGGGGGCTGTCCGGAGCGGCTGCGAGCAGATAGGGGGACTGAGAATGGCCACGTCGAGGGCATGCAAGTCTTCCTTAGAAGAGAGCACTCCGATGCATTTGCAGGCATCAAAAGTTTCTTGTATGGCCGCAGCACTGCAAACCAGCGCATTGAGTCATGGTGGGGTATCCTTCGCAAACAGAGCGTGCAGTTTTGGATGAACCTCTTCAAATCATTGCAAGATGCTGGCCACTTCTCCGGCGATGCCTTGGATAAGAGCCTAATGCAATTCTGCTTCCTCGAACTAGTTCAGGTAGGCTATGCTACTGTTTGCATCATCACCCAATGTGAGAATCGATTTAATCAAAATGCCATTTAAAATGAAACATACAATATGGTGTACCGCAATTAGGCAAGTGCGAACCCCGATGTGACATGGCTAAGTGAGTCCTATCGTGGGTATGCTAAAACTCATTATTCGGGGATGTATTACTTCTGTTAGGCCTACATGCAATACACATTAAGGGTGACTTCAATTCTCTGCAAAGGACCTGGGGAAACGAAGTAGTTTAGTAGGCTAGTTACAGGTACATAATAAAAAACACACGACTATAGGATCCATTACATGTGAAAACATGAAAAAAAAATGTATTAATAGTCTTCAGGCCAGTGTAATCTAATATTACTGCATTACCATTAACTCGCATGGAATTATGGGATCACTCAATGTGCTGAAACTTCTACAACCCTCTGCTGAAACTGCAGGCGTAGATTGTTTGCTTATAAACTCGCACTGCGCAGAAACAAAACTTAATTTAGCCTAATTCATTCAACCGTGCAGAAACCAAATGTGTGTATTATATCATTTTAATTTCATTTGCATTGTCTTGCAGAAAGAGCTGGATGAAGTTGTGCAGACATGGAATACTCATAGAATCAGACCAGCTACATCCAGGGGTCAGTCTGGAGGTCGTCCAATCCTACTTTACACAGCCCCGCAGATTTCTGGTGGGGAGGACAGACTGAAGTTATTTAATCAAGAGGAGGTTGACCTTTGTAAGGAGGAGTGCACACCCAAGGGTCAATTGCCTTGTGATGAAACAGTCTACGATCTGTCCACATTGCTGGTACAAGAAAATGGATGGAACACTCCTAAAGATGCGTTTGAAGCTGCTGAACTGTACACACTGTTACGAGAGGAGATACAAAATAATCTTTGAGGATTTCACCTACTCGTCTGTGCCCACAGTTTGGGTGCATCAGCACTTGCTGTGTACTTGGAGAGACTTTTGATTGCCATTGCCACTGAGCAAGCCTCCACTTTACCCATCCACTCGTACACACACACACACACACACACACACACACACACACACACAGTGGTACTTGGAGAGACTTTTGATTGCAATTGCCACTGAGCAAGCCTCCACTTAACCTGCCCACTCGTATTGTTTCTAACCTGCGGGAAGGGACACCTCACCTGTTTAGCTGGGGTTGGGATAGTATTGGGGTGGTGACTAGTTGGGTCGTACACATTTACACACCAGTTAAACACCCTTCAGGCACCCTGACAATCTGCAGATCCTGAAGCTCACTCTAGCAAGTGACTGCTAAATAGGAATGTCCCTTGAATATCCCCTTGGGGATTAATAAAGTATCTATCTATCTATCTATCTAGGAAACCACCTGCTGCCACACGACAGCACTAATCCTACTAGGCATTGGGCAAGGGGGAGTCAGATCCTGTCCTGCTCAGTCCTCCCTAGGTTAGCGTAGAGGTTTAATCCCTACAAGACTGTGGCAATACCCCATCTGCTACACTTTAATAGGTTAACACAGTAGAGATGACTGTGTAGTGTGACATCCCAAGAGGCCAATGAGCCAGGGCAGGGGTGTATAACAGGGATGTATAAAATAACGATAATAGTTGTAATGTTAGGTGCAATAGATTAATATAATGCAGTTCTTAACTAATGGGAATATTATTTAGCTTGTTTTTCTTCATTTTGGTATACATTAGTTATTCAATGATTAATTTTGTTCTACTGTATACTTTTCCTGACAACCTGCTGCCGCCCCCCCTATCATGTCGTGGCCCCCCAGGGGCCCCCGGCCCCTTCTTTGAAAACAGCTGAGCTAGAGGGCTTTTTGAGAGGCAGAAACTCTCAGTATGAGGGTGGAGTTTGGGGAGACACATACACTCAGCTTCATGCACTCTTGTTCTTGACTGGACTCTGCTGTGTGGAGCATTCACTGAAAACGTACCTGTGATTCTGGCCTTGGGAATTGTACTGAAACTTACTTACCTGTGGATTGAGTTTCTCTGTTACTGGGCTGAAGATCATATGTATTGTTGAATGAACTGAAAGTAAGATTTTGTTTGTTCTGTGAAAATGATATTGTTGGACTGAAGGAAACCTACCTTTAAGTTTGTTGTTCAAGAGCCAGAGACATTGTTTGAGTTTGACTTTTCAAATTCAACCCTCATTAAATGAATTTTGAACATTTACAGTTTTTCATACGGTACAGTACAGCTCAATGAGCACAGTAGTACAGTATTGCCTGTGGGCTATTCTGTAGGGCTGTGAAAATAAAGTATGTTTCAAGTATTTGGTGAAAGTATTCCTACTTTGTATTCATACACAAATCTTAGTTCCATGGAGAAGGGTGTACTAGTATAATGTAGTGTTTATGCTATCCCTTATTCTTTGTACATATTCCATAATTACCCCAAAGTAGCTCTGTACATTCCTGCAACTAGAGTCTGATACAATACAAAATTAACACTAGGGATTTGTACATTAAGGGGAAAATGGCACTCCCTGCCTTTGAGGGCAAAATAGCAGTGCAGTTCCTCACATCCTCGAATCATCCACAAAATGGCACTGTAATGCCATGAAAGTTTATGTACATTTTATGAAATACGTGTATTGTCACATTTTTGTTTGACACATTGAATTGCTTTTTCAAAAAAGACCCCTTGTATGTTGTTTTCTTACTTTTCAAAGATCCCATGACTGCAGACCGCAGTATCTATTACCATTTTAATAAAGACAACTATGTAAACTATTTATAAAGCATTTAATGGAAATGATTTTTGCAGAAAACAGCACAAGTACAGTATAATGGTGCAATGTGCAATCAATACATATGCCTACAAAAACCATTCAAGGCAGTACACCTGTAAAATTGGCTGTGCGTTAAGATAGTAGAGAATACTTCAGTATTTTGATATTCAAACAGAACTGTTTCCAAAGACCTATAAAACCATCCCTGAGCAATAATGCATTCAAAAACCATTCAAGACAGTCATGCTGAAATGCACAGACGTTAACTAGAGTTCATTGAACATTGCTTGAAATATATTGAACTAAACATAGCTTGAGCTATGTTATAAGTACACCTGTAAAATTGGCTGTAAAAATACATAAGTATTGCGATATTCACACAGAACTGTTTCCTAAGACCTATAAAATCATCTCTGAGCAATAATGCATGCAACAGGGCAAGCATTCTGCAAACATCAGAAAACTAAACAATGTCCATTACCCAGATGTTGCTGTCTAAGACTTTATTGAATTCTGACCTAAACTCTGGGAAGTTGTCAAAACTATCTGACAGTTCCAACACACATCCACATGTGTGACCAATGGGTCTTCTGGAGAAGTCTGACATTTTTGTAAAGACAACCTGGATTTTGCTACAAATTATTACATCGCTGCCTGTAGTAAAACGCAGAAATTTTCCAAGACGTTCGTCATCTGATTCTCTTAGGTACCGTCTCAGGTGGTTTACCACCTCCTGCTGCTTTGCGGTGGTGACCTGTTCAAATTCCAGGAGGCCTTGGACTCTCCTGGGAGTGGGTTTGATTGCCTCATAGTGTGCCCGCAGCTCATCAATGCCGATCATTCCCTTTGTCACCTCTTTCCAGCAGTCCATAACGTATCTTGGTTTTTGAATGAGATCTTTATGGGCGATTTCCTCCAAGATCTGTGGCAGTGTGTGGGCGTTGACAGCCTTTCTGCACTCGTATGCCTCCAGCACATCCATGAGGTCATTGTAATCCACCTTTGAGAAATCCTCAAGTGCTGCTTTGAGGATGACCTTGTCCTGAGAACTGACATAGTTCAGGAAACTATCCAGGATGTCACAGCACACACATCCATGAAAGAAGTCCTCCATCAGAGGAAGAGCTAATTTTATAGGCAAGTACTGACAGGTGTAAAAACCTGACAGCAAAATTCTGCCAATGGCCTGCCAGGTCTCGCGGTTAAAGTCGTGCCTAATAAACGGAACTTTTACTGTTGTTCCAACAGTACAGCGATCATAGAATTCTTCCCAAAAGGCGCAGTAAACATCTCTGACAACCCCTTCACCAATCCCCTTTTCCACACTGTTGTCTGGAAGAATTCTCCTAAAAACGAATTGTTGCGTGAGCACAGCAGGATCCATGAACTCCTTAATCAACTCGTTCAGGCAATTACCATGGTGTATTTCTATTATTCTGGTAGCACTGGCTTGTGATGT
>NW_028180379.1:10000-11330 GCF_964030765.1 Micromesistius poutassou | reverse complement strand
GCTTTCTCTCTCTTATCCTCCCCACAATCTCCTGGCCATTTATGTTGAATTAATTTAACTTTCCATTCCATCTGATCATGTCAATACCACCCCCCCCCCACACACACACACACACACACACACACACACACACACATACATGCACACACCCACCAACACCATTTTCCCTCACCTCTGTATACCTCTCTCTCTTCCACTTCCTCCACTTCCGTTCTGTCTTACGGTAAAGATGGGGGTGTCCCCTTGCAGGTGTCAAAGGCCCCAACAGGTTTTTCTGAATGAAAGGCGATGGTAACCCCCCCCCCTCCCCCCCCCCTGCTTCCTCTCCAGGGATCTCAACTAACATGCTGATATATCACAGCCCAACATCTATGCGTGAGTGTATCTACACTTCAGGTACATTCTGGACCGTCTCCCAGTCCGACACGGATCCGCTTACCCTCCGCGAGACACGCAGACGTGACACGGTCGGATCGGGTTTATCGGATGCACAGGTTTCTAATGATGAGCACATGTGCACACGGAAGGATATAGCCGCGCTCAACGTATCCGTGGCGAATGTGGACCGAAATCAGTATCAATCGCCTGGGAGGAAATTCCCCACGAGCCTGTGGCTTTGGCTGTTCCCGGAGACTTGGGAGCTGCGGAGGACTCATAATACACTCGTCCTCTTTCAGGCTAATGGTGCCTGTCAGTGCGTATTAACCTCTTTGTTGTGTTATCTCGGAGGGTCTCGTGGCATCTGATGTTGGAATGAGAGGGCCGGGGATGAGGAGGCTAAGGCCGTAGGCCAACCGTTGTGGGTTGGAGGTGCAGCGTGGTCGCAGCGCGGTCGTTCCAACTCCACGTCAAACTCTCGTATGAAGGAAATCTGTCCGCCGGAATTTTCACATCTGTGTGTGCGTGACTTGGACGGACGCTGCTTTATTTTCTACTGTTTCTAAGGTTGTTGTTTTTTCCCCGGCTCACATCATGCCAATTATTCACGGGAATCAAGCCGGAACGGTTCTGAGAAGCGTGAAATAGCGACGACAAAGGAAAATAATTCACCCGTGTGAATTATTTGGGGAAATTGATTTAATTCTCCTTGAACCGCACCGGACCGCACCGGACCAGACATGTGGCACTGAGCAGGTCTCTTACGGTCCGATGACGACGTTGCCTCTTCCTGTTCCAGGGCAACCTGGATCCCCCACTGCTTCCTGTCAGTCAGCTTATAAGGCTGATAAGGGAGGGCCACTTCCACCTCGCCTGCTGCCCTGCTGCTCCCTCGGTGGTCATGGGGGGCCCTTGGGGGGGGGGGGGGGGGGGGCGCTCTGGACAGAGGACA
>NW_028180379.1:0-5000 GCF_964030765.1 Micromesistius poutassou | reverse complement strand
GTTGTACGGGAGCCAATGTAAATATTAGGCGGAAGTCTCTATCTTTAGGATGACAATTGTGACGAGGATTTAAATCACCAGATATCTGATAGACGGCGATGTGGCTTGAGAATACAGAAGGTGAAAAGAGCCAAAAAATCAGTGGTCAAAAAATGAGGCCCTGGCACCACAGTAATGTCTTTGAGGTGATCAAAAATGGGGGACCAACCAAGTTGTCTCACTTTACTCATGACTATTTCCCAAAGAACATGCCTGGTGCCCCTTATCCCACATAAAGATCTCAATGTTCACATGCACTGTAGATAACCTGTGCTTTCATTCCAAATACATCATTATAAATATATATATTGCTTTAATTATTTTATTACAGCTGTTACCTCATGGTATACGTGTTGCTAATGGGGTTTAACTATTCAATATTCATCGAATTGCGTTTATGTCTTTGAAAACAAAGTCCTTGCAATAAGCATCCTTGCGATAAGCCTTAGTACAAGGACATGAGCGCACAAAAAAAAGTTTTACACATGAAAAAGAAAACTCATTACTTCACCCAGGAGTGCAATTGGAACCGGGTGCAAACAGAAACGTTGCTGAATTTGTAACACTCTGTTGTTCCTGCTTCTGTGCACTAAGTGCCTGCAGAGATTAAAAGTCCAATAACAGCTTCAGTAAGCAAGTCCAGAGCCACAACAACAACAACAACAACAACAACAACATGTGTCTAAATCTAAACATGCATTCATCAACGTCGACAGCACTGGAGGACGGATCTCGGCTGTGCTGCATCTTGGGAGGGGCTGCCAGCTTGCTGATTCAGAGACGGAGAAAATGAGTATGAATAATCAATGTGCATGGAAAGATGCCACGGAAGGGGGGGGTGGACACCGGACCGGGCGGGGGGGTCCACCACAGCTGATCCATGATGGAGAGACCACCACGGGGCAGTGCTCATCCCTCACACCCTAAGCCAGGCTTGGATGGGGGGGGGGGTGGATGTGTGGTTGGAGAGGGGGGCGGGGGAGGGGGGCAGATGGTCGCGGGTGGCAGAGGAGCCACGCAATTTCACGGTGTATTTCAGTGCAGATGTGCACTGGGTAGAAAAAAAAGGAAAAAAGGGGCCGGTTTTGGCCCAGTGACAGAGTTGATGGATAGCCCTGGACTCCTGCAGTGACAGTCCAGCACCAATGCCGCTCTCCCTGCCCCCCCCCCCCCCCCCACCTCCCTCCTTCCCTCCCCTAGAACTATGGTAACAAAACAAAAGTCTGACTTGGGTGACTTTGAATCCGCCCAGGGTCTCCTTTAAGGAAAGAAAACTGATGAGTAAGAAGAGGCGGGGAAATAATGGCGGATGGGACAAAGTGACTAATCAAGGGGGTTTGGAAGGCTTTGAGGATGGAGTCTATAGGGTAGCCGTGCCTCTATAGAGAGGGCCTGGTCCTTGCTGGTCCGGTCCACTTATACAGCAGTGCATAAAATGGGAGTTTGATCCATACCAAAGCATTGACCATTCACATAGAATATCGAGTGCACCATTAATGATACCTTATGGTTTAAAATATGGAGTAGCTGTGACTTGAAAGCACAGCAAGGTGAAAACATTGCCCGAAACTTCACGATGCCTCACACTTTTGGAAAGTACTACTACTAATTAGAAAGCACATCAAGGAGTGACGGGAAAAAACCTGAAACAATGGTGTTCTTCAGTGATTTTTTCTGCAAGAGTGGGAATTTCCCAAAGGATCAGCCTATAACATGCTCGGGATTCATGATCGATGGGATGCGACGGCTGATGAAAGTGGAGCAGATGTTTTTAAAACCAAAACATTTGTCTTGTTTCAGAAGGTCTCCATGTTGCGCTAAAATGCCAACTTTTATCCTGCAGCGTCCGTGTTTTGGAACAAATCAAGCTAATTATTTCCCTTTACGGAAGGTAATTCATCCACTGAAATGAAATGAATACATTGTTTTAATTTAAAAATCCCATTCCCGTCTTGATGAATGGCCGTATCACAGCCCATTAACCGTGAATGGAGGGCTTCTTCTTGTGCATGCAATCTTCTGCAAAGACTAAGGAATTTGTTTTATTTCGCATTTTCCATGCGAAGCGCAAATTCCTGGAATCCACTTTGGATTGTCTGCGATCAAATGGCTCAACGGTGAGCCAATCACCTGCGCAACGACATCCAATGCCAACAAAAAAGTGTCTTATCACTTATCGCATCAACACACTGCCACAGCTGTGTTGATAGGATCACAGTCTGGCTCTGGCCCTCGCCAGGTGCGTTTGTTTTGCAGCCATCACCTGTGGTGGAGTCTGCGTTGGCGCAGGAGATCGCTCTCCCCGGGACACGCGTCTTCCACAGCCGCTTGCACAGGAAATCTGGGATTCCCCGCATTCCCTGAATCAGGGCCCCACTTCCTCCCTGGGTTGACTGACAGGTCCCGCCCCTTTCCTCCGGCATGAGCGAGATGCCCTGTGAAGTTTGCTTCTCGAAGTTTCCCCTTCCTCCCCCTTCACTCCCTCCCCGTTCACTCCTTGTCACTGATTTATTTGTGAGAGCGCTGCTACACCCACCGACACCACGACCACCACCTCCACCAACAATAGCAGCTAGATAGCCTTCCACAAAACACATACATAGAGGCAGATCCACACACACACACACACACACACACACAAAAAGAGGCATGCCTGCCTAGTCACGCAATATGTCTATACATACCAGGTGGGGTGGGAGGGGGGATTGGTGGTGGGGGGATGAGGGATGCATAGAACAAAAAAAAAAAAACATGTTGAAAGGATTGACATATTGAAAACAGCGTATCAAATCCAGTGTGCCTCGATGCAGCATGCCAGCGCATTTTGCACGCAAACCCCAACCTGTGGCCAACTTCATGTGCCCGGCGTGCACACAGGATTGCCACAAGGCCCCGAAAATGTGCCGTTTCTTCTTCTTGCCCCCTTCGCCACAGACAGGCGTTTAGCAGAGGAATCGTACTTTGATGTAAATTGCAGCGGCATGCGTGCATACCACTGTGGTTATAAAATAAGCACTTTGTTAAGAAAAGGAGTAGCACATTACAGTGCCTCTGCGAAGCCTCTTGCCTTAAGTTTGATAGGATATTTCCATTACACCCTTCACGTCTGACACTGATCGCACCGCCACATTGCCAGAACTCTCTCTCTCTCTCTCTCTCTCTCTCTCTCTCTCTCTCTCTCTCTCTCTCGCCTCTCTCAGGAACAAGGGGACAGAGTGATGGATTGTCCGTGCTATCGTAGGACCCGACGTGATCGACTGTGCAGTCTCTATGCGTTCGATGGCCAAAATGTCTTCTGTTTCATTGGCTCTGGACCAGGGAGGGCGGAGGTTGGAGCAGACCCATCCATGCCAGAAAATGCTGAATTTTGGAGATGAAAAAAGCAGTGAGTGCTCAGCCATATCGCAAAATGTCAACCATTTTAATTGCATCGTTAAATTGAGGTAGGGTAAAGATATCAGCGATAATAACACTGTATATTTAATTTCCTTGTTTTTATTGGCTCTGTGATCTGCAAACTGACAAAGCCATTGGCCTGTCGTTACTCTGGTAGTAGCAGTTTGGTTATGCATACGCATGGATACAAACCTGTTGAACACATGCATGACGGAAAACACGTCCAGGACAAATTTGATCCACTCAACAAGCCAACCAACGACTTCCCCTCATCAGCGGGGGGACAGAGACCCCAGAGCCAGGCTGCACGCAATCTGCTGAATATCAACCGGAGTTCAACTCTCTGTGACTATACACTCACTCACTCCCACCGCGATCTCTGTCACGATGAAGCAGGACAGACCCCACTAACCCTCGACAAACATGTCCAAGCATACACACCCACTCCCACCCTCACCCCCACCCCCGGCCCCTGCAGGGGGAGGAAGGGGAGGATGGGGGGAGGAGTGGAGGTTAATCATTGAGGGGATCTAAGGTAAGAAATCTGGGGTTGGGTGGGGGGTAACAGAGAGTGGGGCAGGAAGGGGGGGTTGAGGGCCGAGCGGAGGGGAGGGGGGGTGTAGACCAGCCAGACAGGAGACAGGCCAGGCCAGTAGACCGATGTAATCTCAGAGAGAAGGAGATGACGACGACCACGGCGACCACAGCGACACAGAAAAGATAAGCCATGGGAACACGGTGACAGGAAAGAGAGCGAGAGACAGCGAGAGACAGAGAGAGAGAGGGAGAGAGAGAGAGAGAGAGAGAGAGAAAGAGAGAAAATTAGACAGGGACAGAGAGAGACATACACCAAGAGAGGTATATCTAGAGAGAGAGAGAAAGAGAGAGAGAGAGGGACAGCGAGAGAGACAAGGACAGTTAATTAAAAGTTAATTAAAGAGTGAGTGATGCCGACGGACAGAGAAAGAGAGAGACCAAGAAAGGGGCAGACTATTGGTTAGTTACAAAGAAATAGACAGAGAGAAAGGGAGGGGAAATGTAATAGAGGCATATACAAACTCAGAGACTCAAGGGGAAAGAGAGAGAGAGGGAAACAGAAGTTGAGAAAAGACAGCCACAGACGGGAGTATAGACACAGAACACGGTGGAGGACTGATGGCTTCAGCGGTCGGTGGCAACAGTTCAAGAAAGCAGGATAAGTTGATTAGAAGATACTTCTAGACGGAGAGCCAAACTAAACTCCTGCCTACAAGTGGGTGGGCAGAATGAAAAAAAAGAAAAACCTCTCTTGTTAAGAAGCCGTATTTCCTCCAATGTTTATCTGCTGGACTGGATTTAGGGATCAGGGGGGGCTGCTGGAGGAGTAAATACCCCGAGAGGTTAATAAAGGGCAGTCTGGGGGGATTAAGGAGACTTTGCTAGAGAGGCTTTTTGCTGCTCTCCTACATGTTGCACTGATTAGTTCACCACACACACACACACACACACACACACACACACACACACGCACTCAGGTCATTTTCCAAGCTCAAATGTAAATATTTTGTCATGTTAAGGGCTCAAGT
>NW_028180380.1:0-7656 GCF_964030765.1 Micromesistius poutassou | reverse complement strand
CCTGCTGAGCGGCAATAAAAACCAAAACTGAACCATCAGCGTCACGCCAACTCCGGCTCAGGGCCCGTTTGACGAGTTTAAACAAAGTGGTCCAGGTCCACAGCGCCGTGGCGACCTGCGTCCACACATCGCTGGCTCCGTCTCCTCCTCCTCCTCCTCCTCCTCCCACATCCACCTCCTCCTCCTCCTCCTCCTCCTCCTCCTCCTTCCACATCCACCTCCTCTCCTCCTCCTCCTCCTCCTTCCACATCCACCTCCTCCTCCTCCTCCTCCTCCTCCTTCCACATCCACCTCCTCCTCCTCCTCCTCCTCCTCCTCCTTCCACATCCTCCTCCTCCACCCGCTCCGCGTTCAACCCGTGTGGTCTCTCTCTCTCTCCCCCCCCCCCCCCCCCCTGCTGCCCAGGCCCGGAAGCAGGACCTCCCTCGTGAGGAGCAGGGCCCGTCCATCAAGAACCTGGACTTCTGGCCCAAGCTCATCACGCTGATGGTGACGGTGATCGACGAGGACCGCACGGCGTACACCCCCGTCATCAACCAGTGAGTACTGATGATACTATACTGCACTACTATACTATACTCTAGAGATGTATATTTATACTCAGTATAAATACAAAGTGGTCATCAACCAGTAAGTACCGCCGAGGGGGGGGGGTTACTACACCTATACTAGAGATGATACTATACTATACTACTGTACTATACTCTAGAGATGTATATTTATACACAGTATAAATACAAAGTGGTCACCAACCAGTATCATCAACCAGTGAGTACCACCGAGGGGGGGGGGGGTTACTACACCTATACTAGAGATGATACTATACTATACTACTATACTATACTCTAGAGATGTATACGCAATATAAAGACAAAGTGGTCACCAACCAGTATCATCAACCAGTGAGTAGCGATCGGGGGGGTTACTCCACCTATACTATACTGGAGAGATATATATAGAGATATATATACAGTATAAATATATACAATATATACATAACAACCGGAGGGTTGCTAGTTGGATCCCCGGGCTCCTCCTAGCTCAGTGTCGAGGTTCCCCTGAGCGAGATCAATCACCTGTAGCCTGGCATGGTTGACTCCGCCCTCAACCATGCAAATGTAGATTTAAATGACATACTATACTCTACTATTCTATACTATACTGTATATACCGTATATTTACCCAGTACTGTATATACTATGCTGTATATAAACTAAACTGTATACATATATATATATATATAAACTATAGTGTATATAAACTACTCCATATATACTTTTCTGTATATCAACTATAATGGGTAAAGGGGTAAAGTGTTTCCATTGAACCTACATGGTCTAATGTTTGAAGGATAAGGCAAACATCTGTTTTCTTAATCTAAACAGCCTGAGTTTAACTAACAAAAGCTTACTTATTTGAATGTCACTGTCTGTTTCACTAGGCAGAGCCATCTTTCATCGTAAAGTATCCTAACTAAGCAAAAAGACGAGAGTTAAAACCAGAGAGGGAGGAAGTGAGCACTAGCGGCTGCCTCGTTATCACCGAACACTACAGATTTAATGAGATTGTTTGTTCCTAGAGCAGTATTTTCTGTTTAAAGGGTTATTTTATTCCCAAGCAAGACCACATTAAAAAGTTTGCTTAGTTTGAGCTTAAGTCCCACAGACACACATATTTTGATGGATCACCGGATCACTATTGAGATATATTCACTGATTAAAACTCTTTACAATATTGCTTTTAGAGACATTTCAAAACATTTCACAGCCCGACTTCCTGGCGAAATTATGCCAGCAATCAACCCAGCCTGTCATACACTATTACAGACGTTTGTGAGAGCAGCTGGATTGCGCGAGAAAAATGGTTGGCTGCCCTTTAAAACCACTTTCTGTTTATCGTGAATGAAGCAAAGTCACATTTAGCTGTCAGCTTCCTGCTCGCTGAAAGGGCATTCATCACGGACTCCTGGGGTCGTAACTGTTGCCCCGTTGAACCGCTGTAAAGTTTGCCGAAATGCGCAGAGAAGTACGACAATATGATCTCCCGGACCTCCCTGTGCACACAGCGAGTCTGAACTAAGGACCCCCAGCGCCAAACGGCCGTCGCTTAACGACGACAAAAAAAAAAACCCAAGAAGCTGAAATCTCGACAAAAATGGCCGCGGCTTCAGCAGAGGCGAAACCCTTTAACCTTCTAATCACACGCGGACGGGGGTGGGATGGGAAAGCCACTTGACAGCAAACCCTCTGCATGCTAAGTTCAGAAACACGGTAATCACAGAGTGTGATTACTGTTATCGCCGCGAAAAGCCGGAGCAATCCAGATATTGAAGGGGGGGACAAACTGTGACATAACAGCACAGGGATTAGTCCACGAAGACGGATTTATCGACGACGGTTATGAGCGACTTAAGGGAAAAAAAACGCCCAGATGGTTATCTCTTGTGTTTTTGTAGGTATAGATCATTTTGTTCATGTGCCTTGTTGTGTTCTGCCTTCACCCCCCCCTGACTCTGTGCTTCATACACGTCATGATGTATGAGGCTTATTAAGGCTCTGTTTATGCCCAGAGCACGTCTCTGTCTCACCGTCCAATGATAGATTCACAATATTCACCCAGACCACCCCAACACCCCCCACCCCCGCCCTGCCCCGCCCCGCCCCGCCCCGCTCCCATCCCCTCTCTCCCCCCCCCTCCCCTGGTGAGGGGGGGGGGGGTCCTGATCCATAGCGAGACGGTGGATCAGGGCCCTGCCATGTTTTACTCCGCGCCCTGAAGGCCCGGGAGTGGAGGGGGGAGTGTGTGTGTGGTGATTATGAGTGCTGGGAGGCCGGCACCAGGTGCTTGTCGGCATCGGGGGGCAGAGGGATCCGGAGGAAGGGAGGGGTGGGAGGTGGAGGAGGCCAAACAAACCTGTGGTCAGACGGGGCCTCCGAGCACATATTTACCCACAGCCCCCTGTCTATGTGGGGGGTATGGTGGGTGATTGTGTACATATATGTGGGGGGATGGAGGTTACTGCGTGTGTGTGTGTGTGTGTGTGTGTGTGTGTATAAATATGCAGGATGTATATATATATATATGTATATATATATATGTATATATGTATAAGTGTATATGTATGTATATATATGGGGATTGTAGGTTACTGTGTGTGTGTGTGTATGTATGTATGTATATATATATATATATACATACATACACACACAAACACATAGTAACCTACATCCCATCATATATTTATATAAATACACACATTTACCTCCTATATCCCCCCACATGGTAAAGTGTATATATATATATATAGATATGTGTATATATATATATATATATATAGATAGATATAGATAGATATGTGCATATATATATATATCCCCCAAAGGACCACATGAGGTCAAATATATATATATCTAAAGAGGGAGAAAAAGAGCACTAGAGAGAGAGTTAGAGAAAGCAGCGAGGGAGGGAGAGCGAGAGAGAGAGAGAGAGCTTGAGTCATGGGGGAGAGAGATGGGGGCCGATGCAGGAGATGAAAGAGGGGGCCGTCCACCGTCCGCAGTGGTCCCTCTACAGCCTCGTCATCCTCCCCTCTCACGCTCGGCCCGGGCAGCGGCAGAGGAGATGCAGTGGGCTACTTAGTGATGAGGCGACCGGCGAGAGAAAAACTGGCCACAGTCAGGGCCAGGGGGCCGGGGGGCCGGGGGGGGGGGGGGAAACGATGCGTCTTCCACACCTTAGGCAGCACAAATGGTCTTGGCGAATGGGTTCGATGTTTGGAGAAACGGGGACAGCCCCGAAGGGCGAAGGGGCGGGCGGAGAAACAACATTTCCGGGGATAAAAAATGGACCCCAGGCGAATCGCGGCACCGTCATCTATAAATGTCCCCCCCCCACCCCCACCCCCCCCCAGCCGCGGCTGACGCCGTCGATAGTTAGAGCATCGATGTGGCGCATTCTCTGCTTGACTGCAAATCCATAGGCGTTCAAAATAGCAATCTACTTGCCACTCTCTCCTCCTCCTTCTGCTCTCTCATTTCTTCTCTGCCCCTCTCTGACCCCACCCGAACCTCATCCCACCTCAACACCCCCAACCCCAACACACACCCCCGACCTCACCTCACCCCGCCCCGCCCTCACCCCTCCTCCCACCCCCCGTGGGTGGGGGAAAGGGGCAAGGCCACCCTCGAGCTAAGTCGGTCGAAGCCGGTCGGTCGAAGCCGGTCGGTCGAAGCCGGTCGGTCGAAGCGGACACAGGAAATGAGTCTGATTGGACGTATCCCTTCCCTTCCCTTTCTCCCTCACAGGTTTCCACAGGAGCTGAACATGGGCAAGATCAGCGCTGAGATCATGTGGAGCCTCTTTGCCCTGGACATGAAATACGCCATGGAAGGTCAGTGTGCCGGCGGTGGCCATATGGACGTGCACATGCGTCCGTCAGCACAACGGGGGGGGGGGGGGGGGGGCTCGGGCGTTTTAGGCTTTCTGTACCGTTTTGTTCTTTTTTTGCCTTTCCCGTCACATCAGCCCAAGCGAGCGTAAAGAGGTCCGTCGGGGGCGAGAGTTGTGTGTGTGTGTGTGTGTGTGTGTGTGTGTGTGTGACGACCTCCGAAAAGGTCGCTCCCGGAGTTGAACTCCGGGAGCAAAGCGGCTGCTCTGGACGAGGCCGGTCGTCAGAGTGAGCCGCACCATGTGACGCCGGAGATACGGAGTGTGTCAGCCGTGGTGGGGGGGACGGGGGGGGGGGCGGGGGGGTGGGCTGTTGTTTACGGGCTGAGGGGTCGGCTGCGCGGTCCACTCTGTGTTCCGCGGCCGCTGCTCTGCGTATTGACCGGCGCCGGGGAAGGGAGAACTTGGCCGGTTCGATCTTTATCGATGCCGCAGTTACCCACAAAGACAGTAGTGTAATAGATAGTGTGTGTGTGTGTGTGTGTGTGTGTGCACTTCAGTGTGGACCTGTGTGTATTTCTCCCACACTTTAAGTTATTGCCCGTGTCATGGAAACCCTTTGAAGTGATGTGAATGGTGCGGGGCCGTGCTGATACCAGGGCTTATTCCTCCGGCCGGGGAAGCAGACTGACAGAACCGGCCGAGTCATTGAACGGCAGCGGGCGTCTGGGCGCTAATGAGTCAGACGCACACAAAGAGTCGCACACACGGAATATAAAGAGAATGGCAATCAAGGTAGCTCAGGAAGAAGACGTTCTTTCCCCCCCCCGCGCCCTCAAGGGTAACATTATCTTTGATGAGACATGTTTTTATGACGAGTGCCACGTTGTATTTCCTTTCTCCACGTTAACCTTGCTCCGTTGACTCTGAAGTCACTAAAGAGCCTTTTATTGTATTTTTTGTTCGACTGACAGACCCCTCCTCCGTCTCCCCCTGTCCCGGCCCCCCTCTCCCCCCTCTCCCCCCTCTCCCCCCTCCCCCTTCCTCCCCCACGAGGGGCTGACGCGTCAATCAATGGAACCTGCTTGTTTTATGTGAAAGGGCCACGCCTTTACCCCACACACACTCAATAGACCAACCAGTGCACAGATACACACACACACATGCACACACACACACACACACACTAACACACACACACACACTAACACACACACACACACTGACACACACATGTTGAGATCCATCTTAATTATTTAAGAAAAAAAAGTCTACTCTACAAGCCCTTATGTCAAAATATTGTACTGCAGAGTATATATGTGTGTGTGTATATATATATAAAATATATATATATATATATGCATTTATATATATATATATACAGTATATATATCTATATATATATAGATATATATATATAAATGCAGTTGAATATAGATATATGTAGGTCAACTATAAGCTATAAGCTTGGCGCTTGTAGAGAGGCCGGGCACAAAGCCAAGGAGAAAGATAACACAGGCGGTCATGTTCTCGCTGCGAGAGGCCTCAGGTTGTGTGGCTCCTCGCTGACAGCCACGTCAGCGGGCCGCGGCCGTCTCGCCGCGCCGCACACTTGACAGTTCAATACGAACCGTGACTCACCGTCCTGGCTGAGCTCTGTCCTGGTCCTTGTGTCTGCGTGTGGGGGCGTGTGTGCGAGCGTCGTTCGTACGAACCCTGTCGTCGTGTTTTTGATTACCGCCGTTAATTGCGGCGGTTTTATTCAAACTCGGAGGAACATTTTTAACGACCGAATGATTACTTTACCCCCCGGACTTCTCCGGCGTGACTCGGGGCTGAACAAGTGCGGAGGTAATTATAGTGGTTCCGCCGTGAGCGTCCAGAGGTGCGGGCCGATTCGGCGCTGTTATGGGAGCCCTGTGAAAGCCCAATTGGACTTTTATTGTTGTGGGTTGGCGCGGGCCTAGCATGACCAGATACAGTCACATTAAAACTCTGAAAGTGGAACCGTCGGTCGGGGGGGAAAATATACCGACGGCAATTCCACCGGCCGCTGTAAAACACAAAAGCTCTTCTCCGCCTTTTTTTTTTTTTTTTATCATCGCCAGGACGATTCAGTTGCTAGGGCAACCAGGTGTGTCGATGCTTTATTGTGTACACATGTTGGTTCACACAGACTGGCTCATATTCGTCTCCTGAAGACGATGGGGGATGAGTGCCGTGTGAGGGATGCTTGAATAGGAGACGCTGTGCTCTGTTTGTGTGCTCTATGGATTCTATAGATCCTGCTATATGTTCCCCTCTGAGCTCCTACCTACATGTACACCTCTGTATGCACGTATAGGTGGGTGTGTGTGTGTGGGTGTGTGTGCACGTGCCTGTGTGTGTGTGTGTGTGTGTGTGTGTGTGTGTGTGTCTTTTCTATCGACTCATCGCCTCGAGACGGACACAAACATGCGCACATGCACGCACACACACATGCACACACAGAAGGATGTGTCAATGTGCGTGCGTGTGTGTGTGTGTGTGGGGAAGATAAAGGGAGAGAGAGATAATTTACGAGAGAGAGTCGACAGAGAAAACCAAAGGTGGTAATGAGCAGTGATAAAGTGAGATAATAATAATTTTCCATGCCAGCAGGAGTTTTGCCAATTTGTTGCGAGGGCACTTTTTACAATTTTTACATATATTTTCGAGGGTTTCATTAAGAACAGAACAAAATCTCCTACAGTATATGAGACGTAAGCCCTGAAAGGAAAGAGGTTTCAGCATATGGACGGTGTTAGATAGGAGAAGGCCATTAAGCATCACAGCCATTGTGTAGACGTTGGTCCTTTAAATACATACAGAGAGAGTTCAGGGACGTGACACGGAGAGTGTGTACATGCATGTTTCTGCATGCACATGTTTGTATGTTACGTGTGTGTGTGTGTGTGTGTGTGTGTGTGTGTGCATTTGTGAGTGTGCATGTTTATGTCTCTGTATGTGCACACATGCGTGTCCTGTGTTTATACATGTGTGTTTATGCTTATGAATAGTGTATATGTGTTTGCCTGTGTGTGTGTGTGTGTGTATGTGTGTGTCTGTGGGGGTGTGTGTGACTGTGGGGGTGTGTGTGTGTGTGTGTGTGTGCTTGTCCATACACTGTTGGGCTGCATGCATCATTGTGTGTCCCGCCTGTGCTTGTGTTTATGCTTGTGAATACAGTGTATGTGTGTGTCACTGTGTGTCTGTGTATGTGTGTGTGTGTGTGTGTGTGTGTGTGTGTGT
>NW_028180381.1:0-13420 GCF_964030765.1 Micromesistius poutassou | reverse complement strand
GGAATACTTTACGAGGAGATACTCTGTTTATTTCCTTTGCGTTGGCGATATTAAAAATCGAGTGATGCCTATTATTTTCTCTCTACCAAAAACATCCTTCAACACACTGTCGTGTTTGGGGTCATCTTAGGTCTCGGGGGGGGATTCCCTCTTTCTTTCCCTCTTTCTTTCTGCTCTCTGTACTACAGCTCCAATTCTGAACCCAACTAATTCCATTGCAAATTTTGCATCGTACACACAATTTCTCCTTGGCATTAGTGGGCACGAACGCGTGGGTCCAACTCACCGGCCGTGGGTCTGGGGCTGGCCGGGGGGGTGACCGGGGGGGTGTAGGCCCTGCCCAGGCGCAGCAGGGGGGACATGCAGCGCCGTCTCTTGGGGCCGCCGCCCTGCATGGGGCTGCTGTCGCCCTGGGGCCTCTTGCCCTTGTTCTGGGGGCCCGTCACAAACTCATCCGCCTCGTCGATCATCATGCCCTGAGAGAGGGAGGGAGGGAGGGAGGGAGGGAGAGTGGTTAAGATTAGCTCCTGTAGTACACACACTCAAGGACACTGCTGCTGATCTGCGGCCATGACAGGGTACTGGATACTGAATAAGTCACGTGACTACAGAAGCAACCGTTGAGGTATTATTACAGAGACAGTATCATAAGTAAAAAAAAAAAAAAAAGGTGTGTCGAAATGTCCAATCAAAGTATCATTCAACATGACTTTACTGAGGGTTCAAGGCTGCAAACTATCCAACAAAGACAGACGGGTTCGACGCAAAAGCTGGTATCTAGGCAGAGGGTCGGGGGGAGGGGGGGCGGCCGTACCTTCTTGTCCAGTTTGAAGGGGTTGCCGAACGTGTGCAGCCTCTTGGGCTGCTCGGGGTCGGGGTCGCGGAGGGGCTGCGGCGCCGCCTTCAGGAAGTCCTGGTAGTTGCCCATCTGGGCTATGGGCACGCTGTGGAGCTGGTCTGGGCGGGCGACGGACACACAGACACACGGCGTCAGAGGGCCCTCAGTTTGTCTGAACGGTTTCCAAGCAACACGCCAGAGTCGTGCGTACGCACACACACACACACACACACACACACACACACACACACACACACACACACACACACACACACACACACACACACACACACACACACACACACACACACACACACACACACACACACACACACACACACACTTTCTTGTATGCTATATGTGTCCTATATGTACGCGTGGTCTGCATTTATTATTCATCTCATGTAAAGCAGCTATATGCGACAGCATTGGAGTCCAAGACAGACTTCCCTCCAAGGACAATAGAGTGCACCTGATCTTCCACACACACACACACACACGTGACCGGCCGGACGCGTGCTCCGCGGGCCCTACCTGGGTCCTGTCCCCGCAGCGAGCAGACGCCGGCGTGGAGCAGGTTCCTCCTCATGCGGCTGAGCTGGTCCAGCAGCTGGCTGCGGGGGATGTCGTAGGGGTTCCTCAAGCTCTGCGGCTTCAGGGTCTGGAGGGGCGCAGGTGGAGCGTGGTCAGTGGTGTGTGTGTGTGTGTGTGTGTGTGTTGAGGTGTCTGGAAGGTCTTTACTGCCCTGTGAGATCTGAACAAGGTCATCAGTGTTTGTATGAGACGTATTGTGCACATAAGCTTGTTCTCCGTAGGGAAGCCCTACCGAGGAACCATTGTAGTCACTCGACAAGTTTTGAAAGTAAACATTTCAAAACAGACCTGGAAAAAAACACTGTTCTCTGCCAAAACGAACGAGGAACTTGCGGTACTTTACGAGATACTCTGTTTATTTCCTTTGCGTTGGCGATATAAAAAAAAAAAAAAAATCGAGCGATGCCTATTATTTTCTCTCTACCAAAAACATCCTTAAACACACGGTCGTGTTTGGGGTCATCTTAGGTCTCGGGGGGGGGGGGGGGGGGGGGGAAACAAAGCGAGGACCACAGCCCAGTGAACGGCAGCCCAGCCCCACCTTGTTGAGCAGCGCCAGGTGGAAGCCCTGGAACTCCTTGGAGCTGAGCTCCTGGGGCAGGGAGGCCGACTCCCCCGTGATGCTCTGCAGCAGCTGGTTGAAGTCCCGGCGCTGGGCCAGGGAGATGGCGCCGCCGCCCCGCCACCGCACCTTGATTCCCGGCTCCGGAGGGGGCTTTTTCCCGATGGAGGCTATGAGCCGGTCGTACTCGATCTTGGACTGAGGGGAGACAAAACGAGACGGCAAAATTAGCTTTACTTTAAAATGGAGCGAGGGGGCTTTGGTAGTGTAGGGTCAAAGCAGGGGCACTCCTTCTGTTCCTCCAAGCCCACTCAGAACAGAAGCCGCACCTGCTGGCTCAGCTTCTTGAGGTAGGACACCACGCTGTAGCTGAGGCCGTACTCGTTGTCGGCCAGCAGGTTGGGAGCTCCCATGATCCTCAGCGCCTTCTTTAGAGGCTGCGGCAAAACAAAAGGGAAAATGAATGAATGAATGAACGTGATTGGGTGGGATCTGGACACAACACACCGAAATACATTGTACTGCGACGCGGGCGTCGGTGGTGCTCACCCCGATGTAATACGGAGGCATGGACTTTAGGTAGTTTTCAAAGGACTGCCGCCATTTGATGGTAGGTTTGAACTTGTGCACTTTGATCAAATCATCTGCAAAAGGAGAACATTTTTTTTTTTTTAAACAGCGGAAAAGACAAGTCACAACATGGTGTGTTAGTCACATGTTAAACAATTTTCCCTCAAACATTTTACCCTCATGGATTACATCGGTACTGATGTGAATAACATTATCAAGTTATTCATTTACAGGGGGGACTCCGGGGGCAGGTCTTACCCAGCAGGGGAAGCAGCACAGGGTAGTTATAGGGCATCACAAAAAGGTTGACACAGTTGAGGGCCGTGCTGGCCTTCAGGTAACCAAAGGGCTGGCCCAGGTCACTGTATTTGGCACTGTTACACACAAACACCTACAGGGAGAAGGGAAGGAAACACCAGCAGGGTTAGCAACAGGGTTTTCCCCCCCCAACCATGAATTGAATCGCACATGGGTTCGTCAGAAGTGGCTGGTTTATAAGCTATAGATATTTGAGTGTTTATTTGACTTCACTCGAACATGGATAATACGGTCAGACGTTGATGGGGTTAAAACGATCCGTGGGAAAGCAAACGCACAGCAATGAGAGGGGATGGGGAAACAAGAAGTTCTGACCAAAGAAACCGGCTTACAAGCAAGAAAAGGAAGCTGGCAACCGTGCGGTCAGTAAACATCTTTGCATGCTGAACAATATATATTATATTAAATATATATTCCTATTTAAATATTCATGTCTTGTCTTGATTTGATTTGCCGCCCTCCACCCATAGTGGATGTGCATGCGGTGTGTGTGCATGCGGTGTGTGTGCATGCGGTGTGTGTGTGCGCGTGTGCGTGTGCGTGTGCATGCGGTGTGTGTGTGCGTGTGCGTGTGCGTGTGTGTGTGCGTGGCGGGGGCTCACCTGCCAGCAGGTGTGGGGGGACTTCCTCTCCAGGATGTACTGGGTGAGCGGCGATGGCTCCAGCTCGTACTTGTCAAAGGGCACCTTGTCTATGACCATGGGCTCGGCGTCCAGGCACGAGAAGTGCACGTGGGGGTGCGCCGAGCGAGGAGGCTGCCCCCGGAGGAAGAGCACAGCATGGCAGCACGCGTTAGAACCACTGAACAGCCCCGCTCCGTAGGACCGGCCAACACAAGACCCCCAGGTTGACATGACAACACACTAATGCTGCAGTTAACGCTAGTTGATTAATCCAACGTTATTTGTTTGGGCTTAAACCGTTTATTCTATAAAATGTCATTAAATACAGCAAATGCCATTACAGTTTAGCAGAGTGCAAATGGAGTTCTTAAATGGCCTTGCTATATCTCACAAGGAGCCAAGAAAACTTTTCCTTTCATAATGAGCCATGAACCAAATACTTCAATTGAACTGCAACATTAAGCAGCAGATGTTTCTTATTTCTACCGTATGACTCAACGAACACCCGCTTAGCATAATTCGAGAATCATAATAATTTGACTAATCGATTAATCTAATAATCGTTGCAGCCCTCACATTTCCCATCCAGGGACAGATCATTGCTAGCACTAATAGCATCATGCAATGTTCAGAAACATGCCAAATACTGAGTAATTGTTCCCCTAGTTCTCCTCACCAGGGTGGGGGAGTTCTGGTCGGGCCAGAAGGCCTCGGGGATGGGCCAGTGTCCAATGGGCACACCGGTCTTGGGGTTGGGGCGGACGTAGATGAGCTTGTGACAGCAGTGCCACGGCTGGGGCCCCGACTTCACCTCAGGGGGGGCGTCTGAAAAACAGTGGAAGAGGTCCAAAAGGATATTAGACACAACGACTCCAATAGAGAACAGTTTGGTTGTGTGCCGTGTTTGGCCCGGGGTTGTTTGTTATTTACCAGGGTCGTCTCCTGGCCCGTTATCTACGGACGCTTTTCTCAGAGAGCGCGGCCGTAACCAGAGTTTCCGTAGACTTTAGAAAACACACATTTCCGCCAGCCATCGCTCGAAATAGCTGAAGCAAGCACGGGCAAGATACTGCCCAAGGCTTTCACAACAGTGTGGGGGCGTCGTCTCTAATAAGCGGAGGGATTTTGATAGAATATATTTTTTGAATATTGACGTTGTGGTTTGGGGCCCAGAGGCGAGAGGGGACGCTGGGTCGGGAGCTGAGCAGGGTGTACTGTAGCTGTGGCTGAACACGACCCGTGGGCCACGGCGGTGTGAGCCAGCCGCTCCCGGCAGTGGCGCGGGCCGCACGCTGGCGTCGACTCACCCTCGATGGGAGGCGGGTCGGGGCCCGTCTTCTCAAAGTTGATCACCACGCCGCTCTGGATCTTCTGCACCAGGGACTCCAGACACTGGTTCAGCATGCGCTGGGAGAAGACGCTGTAGGAACGCCCTGCAAGGACACACACACACACACACACACACACACACACACACACACACACACACACACACACACACACACACACACACACACACACACACACACACACACACACACACACACACACACACACACACACACACACACACACACAGAGAGAGAATGCCTTAAAAAAACTGTTCAATGACGGTAACCCTTCAAGTAATACTTTGGATGACGGCGTCGGCAGTGCATACGAGCAGCCGTCAATTATTACTGTACGATGATACACATTCAGTGCACTTTGTTCATTGTGGTGCAGCGCCGAGGCACCACTAAAACCAGCAGCAGGTAATGATTAGCTCGTCGAGCTGCCTGGTACGGCCGCGTCGTCCGTCCACCACACACACACACACGGGCAGATCCCGCGGGCCACTGTCCCTGCCCACACCCTCCGCAGCAATGGACAGGCGGCCACGCTGCACCACCTGCTCACTGTCTGTGGGAGCCGGGCCATGAAGGGCAGGCTGCCCTGCCTTCTAGGAAACAGGCAGCCTAGAGGTGATGACGTGTGATGTCATCTGTTTGTTTGTTGGTTGGTTCTGCGCTGTCTCCTTTTTAATTGAATTTCTTTATATTTGTGGCCAGGAGATTTTAAGGCTCTGTCTGATAGCGCTCACTCCTCTACAGCTCGTGTGTGTGTGTGCGTATCGGAAACAAAGAAAATCGCGCCCCCCTAGCCCCAACAAAAAAAAAAAAAACAGATTGGGAAACAAACAACTGGGTATTTTTGTTTCCTCACCGGGTATGTTGACCTTCTCAGTTCTGATTCCCTGGTATATAGACTACTCCCCACGGCCCTTGGAGTGTCTCCGTGTCTCAAGTGTCCAGGAGAGCACAGCCTCCGAGCATTACGGTAAACAATACAGTTGACCGGGGCTACCTTTTCCCCACGTCACTGCCACCCCCCCCCCCCCCCCCCCCCCCCTGCCACCACCTCCTGATACCTTCAACAACACTTTCATTGTTCCTGTTCTTTCGGTAATGACAGAGATGATTCATTCTCTAGGCTCTGGCCTACATTTCCCAAATTGCTATTTTGATCTGGGCTCTACAGATATAGCGCGTCCTCGTCAGGTTCCTCTCGCCAGTCAGCTTAAAACGCAGCCGCCTGTCCATTGACGTCGTTCACCTCATGTGGGAGTCCTCTGGTTTTTCTCGAGTATGCCATCGTGTTAATCGAGTCAAATCCGCCTTAGAAGGATGGTTGAGATCGCGCTGATAAAACACCTCGCAGCATTTCTTTCAATAATGTTATCAAAAGCCGGCGTGGATATAAATGTGTTACGGGAATATATAAATCATTTGATTTAAATCATCCGCAAGCTGGCGTTTTCATGCTCTCAAAATCGAGATGACAGAAAGATGGTGTGGAAACGATAGTTGAACACAGCTGACGGCTCTCCAGTCGCCACACACTCTTTTTTTTTATTGATTTTCACGGAGTGCAGCCCACATGCTCCCGCCTTACCTCCTGTGACCTCACACATGGGGGTGATGGCCGAGTCGTCGGGCGGGACCCCGCCCAGGGGCTCGGGCTCCACCGAGGCGTGTCCCGGGATGCGCAGCACCAAGGAGAACAACCTCTGGTCCCACCGGAAGGGCTCCTTGGTCAGCTCGCTGCCCGGCAGGGGGGTGGTCAGGGGCAGGTGCAGCTGGAAGAGAAAGGCCGGCGATGATGGGGATTGTTGTTGTTGAAGGGGTGAAGCGGACCGCACTCGAGCCTCCGACAAAAGCCCTGATTGGCCTCACGTTTGGATGTTGGAATATAGCCCCGTCAGCCGTCGGGAGGTCAAAATCATGGAAACGCGTCTTTAGTTTTTGAAATGAAAGCTTTGGCCGTTGAGATTCTGTTGGTTTTACAAACAAAAGCGGCCATTTATTCTCTTTCCTTGCGGCATCAGGTTGGACATTCTGAGCGGTCCACTACGCCCAGGGTAGCGCCCTGAAGTTGGGTCAGGCTGTGATGCTCAACTCCATAGTAATACATTGGCAGAGCCTACTGGTCACTCAGCATGCGAGGACCACTTTAGGGGTTTGTGAGCGAGTCATTGCGGTGCGGTATGATCCAGGCGGACTGGAATGGACCACTGCGTGTGGAGGGGTACGTTTGCCAAGTTAAACAAGACTGACATGAGGAGTGAATTACAAGGCCGGATAATGGGCATCTGTTACGTGCAGAGAGAACAAAATTCCACCTCCAAGTCTTGGAGGCACATAACAATAACATTGCAGGAGCAATAATTAACAGCGATGCTGGAGCTAAGCAACATTCATATTTCTTGAGAACCTATTCCTCCCCAGAGCCTCAGTGTGTTCACATAGAACAACAAACAACAAATCACAGGGCTGGATTATCCACACGGCAGACGTGCCATCTCGCGCCAAACCACAACTACACGGCAACAGACGACCGGGGTCTGGCATCATAACCGATGCTAGCCTAACTGACACCATGGAAGCCATTAAGGGAATGGCATGTCTGAAACTGTGCACACCGTGTCTGTGCTCGTTACAGAGCAGAGCACATTATAAGCGCTATATTCAATTGCTGTATAGATTAATAGTTGCGACAGGGCGTGGGTGGGAACCAGCTCCAGCTGGCTGCTGTTTGCGTGGTTGGTAGAGGCAGCACATGTAAGTGATACACAGGGAGGAGGTGTGCAGCCCAGGTAGACGGGCCAGCCACGGGCCGGTCTGGGGAATCTACTATTACTATTCTGTCATTGAGAGGATGTTTTTGTTGCAAAGCCACTTTCCAGTGAATACAGATACATGTCACTGAGGAGGAGCAGGTCGGGGGTAGATATCTTTCTTGAGGAAGCCTACAGGTAGTCTGCGGACATGGGGGGGGGGGGTATCAAATCCACAACTTATAGCTGGGAGTCACGCAGTAACGATACTACGTGGGACTGTTATTTTACTTAGTCACACGCCAATGGCACAGTTTAATGTAGTGCAGCTCCATGTAAACTCATCTTACCAATGGTGGCTGAATTATTATATGGACAAAGTGCTAACATTTTTTTAGACGGATATAAGGACCAAGCGCACAGTGCGTACTCCATGTAAATATTTGCATTCATGTGTGACGAAGAAAGGTGCCAACCAGGAAACACTCCTGATTGGCCGTGCTCCCACATTCTACCCACTCCCATGGCGTCTATGGCTGACCTCGTCTTGGACGCCGCTGCCGCTTGTAAGCTTGTTGCCGTCGGTGATTGCGATGATGATCGACGGCTCGAGGAAGAATGGATTCCTTCCCTAAAACAGAAGGAAACAAAAGGGCAAAACGGCTATATTAAACATGCAACAGTACTACATTCATAACAGCACAATAACATAACAATATTCCAGCCGATTGCATTGCTGATTGCCTCTTTATAAAAAGAGGTCTACCACAATTAAACACTGGGAAGAATAACTTTGCATTGTTCCAAAGACAACACTTTATCCAATATTATCCAAGCAGGTGGTGGAGAGAGAGTGACCAAGACTGAGACAGAGCACAGAGAAAGGTATCCTAGGCCTAGGGGAATAATGCATAGCAGTACAGTCTGCAGGGAGAGCAACACCCAAATACATCTCGGCACCTCTGACAACAACAAAGATGGTGCCTGTGCGAGTGCATGTGGAGAGATACTCACTCACACCTCCCACCGCCCTCCACCTGAACTCTACACAAAGCCAGGAGAGAGCAGGGAGAGCACATTATGAGGCGAATCCTCTGTGAAGTCCCCCTGCTCTAAGAGTGGTGTGGAATAACATCATTGTTTGCTGCTGGTATTATGAATCAGTGAGTGCATCGTTGTTCATCTTCCCGAGCTCTGTTAACAACTGTTCAGTAATTCTGCCAAGTAGATGGTCTGCGTCAAATCAGGACCCGTGTAGTCCTATAATAGTTTCCATACCAATTCCCGGTGCACTGTTCAATCAGTTATGACATAAGCATTCTAAAAACAGGTCGACTTTGCTCTGCAGACCTTTGCTTTTTGCAGTGGAATTTATGTCCAGCCAAAAACCATGCCAAAAAATATTAAATCAAGAACTATTACTACGGTACCGACAGCAACCCATAGTCTCCATGACAACCCCACTCCATCCCCCTCCTTTGCTAAAATCCCCCCATGGCCAAAGTGAGGCTGGGTGACATCAATAAGTTTTGCAGTCAGTCTGGCTAGCTAGCTGTGGTAATGAGAGGAAATGTTTCTAGAAAAAAAACATTGGAAACGTGGGGAATTTTTGATATGGCCCTATGGCACACAGGCGGTAAAAAGTGTCCGGTGTTCCTGAACAGGCAGGTTCCTTAATCCTCAAGACACTCGCAGATGACAAGCTGGAGATCCAGCCAAGATCGTGTCAATTATTCTAGCTTTGATGTTATGTCAGTTTGATCAACACTCACACACCCTCCCCCTGCAACCCCGTCTCTCTCCATCTCACTAGCACACACGCAAACAATTATTCGCTCTACCCCCTCAGTTGCATCCCATTGCATTTAGCGTTATCAGTCTTGTGGCGGCAGACTACTTGGCACAGCCCCGGCAATAGGTGGAAAGGTCCGCTCTGAAGAGACTCGGGGCAACCATGCATGGCACCCTGGCAACCTGAAGGGCTCTTTATCACGACAGAGGAAAAACACTTGACCATGTTTTGGACTCGTTCACACCTTCCTCCCTCCCTCCTTTCTTCCTTCCCTCGCACATTTGCTGGCTTTGGGACTTCTATGTCGGCTGCTGCTAAATCAGTGAAAAGCGTTATTACCCACTTCAGAATTCTGTAGTGGGAGCCCATGAGAAGCAATTGTCTCAATATGCATCCAGTTAAAGGTTACATTATATGTGCTTTTTACATGGCAGGCTTTAGAAGTGGCTAGACTTTCCCGTTTCCAGATTGCCTTCCGCTTTCAATTTTGGCAGGCAGCTCAAGAAAATGCATAATAGTTCAGTGGAAGATGGCCAGAAGATCCAAGATAATAATAAAAAAAGTTGTGTAAATCTATATATATATTTTGTTCCCCTATGTGCATCTTATATAGACCTCTATTCTAGCAGATTGCCCGGAGGGAGGTAAATAAACCCAATGTAGCAGACCGAAGTATTGGAGTGGGACCCTCTTTGATTTAGACATCAAGTGTGTACTATATCTTTGCATTAGTCTGCCCAACACGGCAGTACTAGAAGCCACAGTTCCCCGGTGAGTCGCAGACATGGATTATTCAGCATCCATGTACGGCTCACCCTGGATGCTGGAGACCTTTCATTTGGTTACTCAGGAAATGCTGGTTAAACATTCATCCACCCACTCCACACTACTTACCACCAGCCCATTGTCTTTCACCGGAAAGGCAGATGTCCTCAAAACCAGATACAGTGTGCAAATTACCCCTCATTTTGAGTGTTGCAAAGTGCCCAGAATCAACAACGCGCACATACATTAAATACTTACGTGGACGCTGTGTGTAATGATAACCCATGAGAAGTGTAAAAAAATAAAATAAAAGTACTAAATGTATTCAGAGTATCATTTCAAGCAGCAATACACTTGCAAGGGGGAAGTCTAGAGTGATTAGTCATGTGTTGTGAATATGCTTAGAACTGTTTAAAACATGTTTTAGACCAAATTACAGTAAAGAGTACATTTATAAACTGTTCCTTTTCAGTCTCTGACCTTTTATAAGAGAAGTGCACTTCTTTGTCTTGATAAACACAATTCCCATTACCGTTTCAAATGGCACATTGTTCTAAACTGTGTGCAATTGAACATTTGAACAGCTATTAGTTGAAACATCGCAATATTGTATAAACTATTATTTGTTTGGAACAATTTAATAAAATACTGATCACTAAAAATGTCCCATATTTGTGGTGTAATCATTTCATGGCCAATGTTAAATATAATAAATAATTATTAAATAAAGCATGTATGCTCAAGACAATGTAATAAACAAATGACCACTGTCTTGCGATAAGCACAGCTGTCATATGTCATATATCATGTTTCATGAACTATTATCCTGACAGGCCGGGTCGGGACAGCACGTGAAGGTGTGTAATGCTTGTAAGACTGGGGCAATTCGGACAGGGGTGGTCAGTAAGGTTGGAGGGGGTCCATGTCATGGAACCTTTATCCCTATAAGTTTTCTTGCTACCTTTCCAGTACAACGTACCTGTCCATAGTTGTCTATGCCAGTCACTAATCTATTGAGATTGAGCAAATCAAAAGCGGTCCTCAAAGACTGGCCAATAGTTGTAAGTCCAGTTGCTTGAAGGTTCCTCAATTCTGTCATGAATGTTGCATGGCTCTCTTTCCATCCAGCCTTAGAGAAGAAAAACAATGAGTTTGGTTAATATCATCTACCCTGCGTCCAATTACCATTCACTAAACATTATATTATTGTCTAGCCGTCAGACAGATCCCACCTTGAGGACAATGACAACAACTTACTAACGTGGAAGGATATGCATGGCTATAAATCGCTTTCTGAAAAAGACAATGCTATGACATGGGTGCTATCTGCCAAACTGAAACAAAAACATTATAGATGGAATAGTGTGATAACTTTCAAGTTGACTTTATGGCAATTCTGCCCCGAACAAGTGAAGTGGGCTAGTCAGCGCCCCCTTCCCATGCTTCCCCAGACATCACTCCGCCGTATAAATAACACCCAGAGTTCCTTGCTGCTCACATTGAAACAAAATGTCGGCCATGTTTTAAAAGGGGTATGAAAAGCTCCTCCTGAAGATCTCCTCCACACAATTGATCACAACGTGGTGAGCCGATCGGACGGACAATCTATCTGCGCAATGCAAAGCCGGACGTGACCGAAAATAAACTCTACCTTTATTCCGAGTGGAACGTCCTCAAAATTTACCAACATATACCGGTCCCCTCGACTCGCCGGATCTCTCCCCCTGAGCTGTGGAAACAGTAGAGAATTATTTACGGTTACCGAGAGAACCATCCTGACAGGCGAGTTTTTCCAAAAGTACAACCGTGGTCGGCATCCCGTTTTTTGGGGGACCCCCCCCCCCCCAACCACATCAAGGCGTCCCGGTGTTACAGTACCTTCATAAAAGTCTCAACAGCGCCTTTCGCTATGTCCAGATAGGTAGTGCCCAGATGGGTGCGCTGGTTCATTGAAGCGGACGTGTCTATCAGAAAAAGTAAAACGGGCATTGTGATGGTGATGACACGTTCTGCATGGACTTGGTGTCAGTGCGACCAGCCAAAACGCAAAAAAATCTTTTGTTCTCCTGCCGCCTCTCGCAGCTCCCTCAGCTAGCCTAGCTAGCTAGCTGGCTTGGCTAACTGTCTGTCTCACCCATTCTTTCAAAAAAAAAAAAAAAAAAAAAAAAAAAGTGTCAGAGTAGTCTGTATCACAAGCCCCGTCTATGTAAAGTCAAAAGAAAACCTTCAACCCCTGTGGGCAGGTTAATGATTTACGAGGGATACTGTTAATTTTTTTGTGATATTTTGCAATTTTTCTCCCCTAAGTTTCATAGACACAAAGTTCCCCCAACTGTCAGTCCCTGCTTCTGCCTACACTGAATGCGCTGTCGCTCGTCCGCCGCTTTTAACCTCGGCTCCGCGCTCGACGCCGCCCCCCGAGCGCTCTCCCAACGTCACGTGCCCCGCCACTCGGTTACTGATAGGCCGTTCGAAGTCGCTAATTACCATATCCAAATATGGATAAAGCCCTTCGTCTCTCCTGTGCGCATGCTTGCTGTGAAAAACTGGAATGCGAGAACATATTCTCGAGATGATGATGTAGGCGTTTAACGCTTTGGTTGGCGAATGCAACCACGATGGATGGATAGATTTGTAAACAAAGGCGAATCTGCCATTTGTGAGCCCGCAATCTCGGTGGCGGGCCAATGTCCGCCATGTGAACCGATTGCATAATCAACATTCATTTCTTATTTTGCACGGGCGTAGGCTTGTGTGAAAGACAGCCCACGAAGTGAGCAGAACTAAATCCAAACATTGCAAAACAATCTTGACTTCAGCGTTGTGCTTTTCATTCAAATTACACGAGCCCCTTTCGTTTACACAACGCGACGACTTTTCGTATCTACGACAAACAGCCTCATCTTTGGAAGATGTTGCGATTAATAGATTTCGTTTCATAACCCTGCAAGGTTTCTCTGTATATGTACACACAGGAGCGTGCACGTACGTGCACGTACAATGACATCAACTGTTAACAAGACAAGGACGTCGATTACTCATGAGCAGTGAGTTTATTAGAATCCACAGGTTTTACGAACCACAAAGTAACTCAAGCCATGTTTATCTGTCTAACATGTTCTGGCCTACGTATCTGCCCTGCTTATATTAATTGAGACGGATTGAGACCACAAGACCCGCAATCAAATAACTGTTACAACAACAATGTCTGTATTGGTAATATATGTACTTAGGTGTCTTTAACTTAAATATCAAAACTTCG
>NW_028180382.1:0-17168 GCF_964030765.1 Micromesistius poutassou | reverse complement strand
CTTTTCCCGTTCCCGTTCTCCTTTGGTTCCTCGCAGACCTTTTTACTCACGCACAAAAATAGATATTATTCATACATAGGTAATTAGATGAATTACAGGATAGTTAATGCAAGTGTCAGGACAATGTAGGGCACAGTCTAGTCGGTGCTGTGATTATAATTTAAACGGTGAAGGGGAGCGCTAACAATAGCATGTATGATGTAGCACGCTACAGTAGCATTAGTCAGAGCTAGGGGGCTGGGGGGCATATGTTGCCGTTGTAATCTTTTTTTGTGCTGAGCGCGCGTGCTAATGAGGAGTACCTAGTTATCATTAGCATGAACGCATTAGCATGGTACGCTTGCTGACGCATCGCAAGCCCTGCACTCATGTTGAAGCTGCTTTGAGAAGTGTTCAGCCAATCACAGATCACGTATAATTTTCAGTTCATTTCACCATGACTGATTAATGACTAATAATTAAGATCTTTGTCATTTTCTCAGAATGACAAAACACAAAGACTTATTTAAAAACTCTCTCCCTCTCTTCAGAATCAACAGAATGTAAGTAGGAGTTTGGCACTCATGGGTAAAAAGTATTGAAACTCTGTATGAAACACACACACACAAATGCATGCACGCATGCGCACACACACACACACACACACACACACACACACACATATGCACCCTTGGCAGCTGTGGGTGTGTTATTGGGTGTGTGATGCTAATGTGTGTTTGCTGTCATGCATCAGTGATTTCTGGGGGGGAGAAGTCCATGCAGCAGGCAGGATGACTTTGTTGTTGTTTACTGAATATGTATACGGTGAATATGTATTCTGAACATTATGAATATGGATGAACTCATCTCCATGGTGCTGTTCTATATGGGCGGAGAATGTGTTGCTGTCCCAGACCATGCAGCATAATTGGCACCCAGTGAGTCTGTGTGTGTGTGTGTGTGTGTGTGTGTGTGTGTGTGTGTGTGTGTGTGTGTGTGTGCGTGCGTGCGTGCGTTTTAGAGTTTGCTTGCTTCACAACTCTTGATTCCTATGCCGTGTTTGAGTCGGAATAAAAGCTGATGACTCTGATCATGTTTCTCTTTGTGTGTTACCTAAATCAAGACACATCAAAGGTCTCAATATCATCGTACTCTATTCAACGGATAGATTTTTATCAAACTAAATGTGGCCTTTTCTCCCAGTCCCAGGTAGTGGACCGGATACCAGTGTGGGATTGAACCACAAGTGGCCAATCGACTTCTGAGTCCAGCGCTCGGCCTCTGATTGTCTTTAGGTTCCCATAAGCCCCCTGGTTGAGATGTAACCAGCAGCTGTCTGATCTTAAGTGCACCAGTCTGGTCCCATCGACATGTCAAGCCCTCCGCCCCGTAGCTCCTGTAAGACAGACAGACGTTAGAGAGTGACAGCCCTCCTTCCTGACAGCCACTGTCGGCTCATATCCTACTGCCCTTCAATCAAGACTAGTGATGGCTCGTTCGCGAACGAATCAGTTCGAACGAGCGACTCTTTATTTACTAGTCGCTGACTCACGAGTCGCCGTTCGTTCACTGACTGTGTTTAGCGGTGAAGACTGAGAAGGACTGAGAAGTCACGAGAGTCAGCTGGGCAACAACATCCCGACTCCGAACATGAAGCGCTCCTCAGCTAAAAGGAACTTAGTTAATGTTGTGTTGATTGATGACTGTTTGCACCATTGCACGATCGTGATTCGTTTGAGAATGAGAATGAGGGAGGAGCTGAGTCTGACCGACTCGGCTGAGAACTGTGCATTCACGATTCGTTTGAACGAGAACGAGGGAGGAGCCGAGTCTGACCGACTCAGTGACTGAGAATCATGATTCACCGCTACCGGAAATGCGAACGAACGAACGACTCTTCTTGGCGAACTGACCGACGCAAACTGATTCATTCAAACGAATCATGAAATCCACCACTAATCAAGACCCAGATATCATCAAAACAGGCTATTGAAGGAACAGGTCTGTTTGGAAATATTTTCTAAAGGGTTGGCGTTAATACGGTTGGAACATCTGTTCAGGCACATTCTTTTAAGATTAATTTGAAAGATTAAAGATAAAAAACATTTCATTTATATTTCTCAAGTAGGAGGGAGGCCGCACTATGCAATAATCCACCATTATTATAATAAAAGTGGATTTATGCATAGTGCTGCCTCCCTTCTACTTTACTTGACCTGACAATTCAGGCCAGCACTCTTATTATTATAATTTCAAATACACATTGAGTGGGGCCTGTTCCTACCCTAACTTACATTTATATTTGTCAGAAATATTTTGTTATTTTTCTTCAGAAACCATCCTTTGCAAAAAACAATATCCTAAATATAATATATAAGTATATACATTTGAAAATTGTAATTAAGTTTTCCCTTCGTCCATATCGCCCCAAATTATATTAGCTGACCTTGATTGGGATTACATTCTATTCAAAGGGCACAGTGAAGGTCTTTCAAAACAAACCCCAAATCAGTATTAAAAAAAAGAAAAGTCCATTGCTGCCACCTAGCGGCCAGGCTGGGCGTCACAACTTAATAAAATAATTTCTACATATTGCCTGTTTTCACTTAATTAATTTTGCTTCCAACATTTTACATCATCAACCAATAGTTAATACAGAAAATATTTACCATCCTCAAATAAAAAGAGATCCTGAACAAAATGGCCAGAATATGTCAAAGATTAAGGAAGATTAAGGGAGCGATTAAGGGAACTACTCGCTTCTCGACCACAATGCTAGTATGTTTCCTTTAAAATATCCCCTCGAGGTCGGAGGGTTTGTTGTTGTTATGATGCACTCTCCTCCGGTACCCACGGTTCGGAAACAACCGAGACTTTACTAGACTCTACCGTCCATAAAAAGAGATGTCCTCTTTCCAAAAAGCTCCAGGATGCCACATGAGCTGCTTTTTAATCAGCAAACAATAAATAAATTTCAAACGTACACATTAGCTTATCAACTTCCTGAATAGGACTCGTCAAAATATAATAATTTGCGCTTGGCTCGTATTGCTCTTATGTTTGTCCAAACCTGGCAACCTGTCTTACTCATATTTGTCCATAGACCCCAACCTGGCAACCCGCGTGAGCGTCACAGGAAGACGAAGCTCTCCATGTTGTGAATTCTGGCTGCAGTACCCCTTTAAACCGCTGGGTGTCACTGTTGCATATTCTAATTTAAAATTATTATGGTTAATCAGTTATTGTTTGTCTTTGCTTTGGCACAACACCAAGAAATCAACTGGTCCACACAATATAATAGAAGAAGACGTTATACATTTATTATTGAACCAGCCTTTCAAATTCAAAAGACAGGGATAAAAACAAAAACCGGTAAACCCAAAACATTGCACTACTTAAAGCATCACTAGTAATAACTCTCATAAAAAATTTACAAATGTATGTTTTGTTAAAAATTTCATCATTATTTCTGGTCTTCAAATGATTTTGGTTACAGATATACACAATCGAAACCACTTTCACTGCATTTAACAATGGGGGGGGGGGGGGGCTTCCATGTATCTTTTTTAAATCGTGAACAAAAAAAAAGAGAGAGAAAAAAAAAAGAGATGGAAATGTATTATACAAAAAAAACGCGGCATATTCAGAAAAAAAAACGCATAAATAATGGAACTGAGGTAACTGCTAGCTTACCAAGCAGGAGGGAACCGACTAACATAAAAACAATGCGGTGACATTAAAGTAGACGTGATTACCATGGTAACAAAAGACGACCTCCGAACCCTGGGAGAGGAGAGAAATTAAATAAGTACAACGTATTTTCGTTCGACACCATGGATACCGCATCTATTCCCACACAACAACGCCGGAGAAGAGTTATGAGCCGACCGCCATATTCACCCGTCTCCGTTAGACTATGCTGCTGCTGCGCTGGGGTTCAGACGGAACGGGCCAGCATGGAGCTGCTGACAGGAGGCAGAGAGGACCCCTACCCACCACAGACTCTTTCATTTCACCTTTTGTAACACTGCAGCAGACGCCTAAAACTAAAATAGCCCACCTCGTGCAGTTTCCCCCTGTCACAGCTTGCCAATCGTCGCACAAACCAAAACACCCATTTGGATCCAATATAGGTTTGTCGTTCTGTCGATCACTACATGGTTACTAAAGAGTCAGGTGGTTGTTGTGTTGCACTGCAAACGAAAAATATACTGTTCTGTGAGACGATATACGGAACGCGTTTCACAGGCTAGCGTTAAAGAAGAAAAACAGGTTTGGGTGGAAGGGGATTTTGAGACAGTAGACCACACACACACACACACACACACACACACACACACACACACACACACACACACACACACACACACACACACACACACACACACACACACACACACACACACACACACACACACACACACACACACTACAGGTCAGAATCAAACCCTCAACCCTGCTTATCACCCAGGACTCTGATGAGAAACACGGACGTCTGAACGCCCCAAAATATCAGTTCATATAACAAGAATCAGGGGAAAAGTATTCAGAGAAAAAAAAAAAAACGTATTCAGAAATAGATCTACAAAGTTGTGAGTTGTGGTGTATTTAAAAACAATAAAGTGCTTAGGTATCCAATCCATCGTCAGAGAGAGATCCGCTTGGAGAAAGACAAAAAGACGTGTGCTCTGATGGTTCAAACAAATTATAATAAACACAGCGAGAATCTTCTCTCTGTAGCACAGAGAGAAGCCTGGGTCTTCAGCAGGCACACCCAGGGCTCTGCACGCCCCCTCCTACGTAGGGGTAGCATTCAACCCCACTGACAACATCTGGGGGCCAGAACGGCGAGGGACTATACTGTTTGTGTGCTGTGAACAAAACGAAAGGGCGACTGCAGGATAAGCACGGTTTAAGTTGTGGTGCTTTTAAGTGTTGAAGGAACGTAGAGGTAGCCAAGAGAAAACATATCTGTGCATCTTCCCCTGTCGCTGTGGCCGTACAGTAATAGCATGGCACCTAGACCTAATCATGCACCTATCACGGGGGGATCTATTGGTAAGACGATGGCTGATGTAAGTCGCTGTAGTGATGGTAGTGGGTGTGGAGTAAGAAAAAAACCATAATAATCAGCGAGAAACTGACGGCAAATCCTGGTTGAGAAGGGGCCGCGATAAGGTACAAACCGGAGCCCTTTAAGCGAAGTGAAGCCATCCAATAAAGCCCCAACCATCAGAAGTACAACGGGAAATCATTAGTAGGAAAACAGGAATTCATAGAGATCAGTGTACTATACCGCATGACTACTGTATAAATAACATGGTTGAGTAACACACACACGCACGCACGCACACACACACACACACAGCTCGATCTACCAGGCAGTGTACAGTATTTTTGTTGTGACCCCACAATGTTGCCACGCAAGGAATGTTAACAGACAGAACATAAAAGTTCGAGCAACTCGGCTCAAAACCCTACAAGCCGTGTGAAACCGGACATACAAACGGGCGATGTGTGATCAATACTTTACCGTGATCGTAATAATAATAATAATAATGATGAAATTGTCAAAACTCTTTGGATTTCCACATCTGTCCTTCGTTAGTTCACACTATCCCCAATCACAGGTCAGTTTTTTCTTAATAAGAGAAGATTGCATGTCCACCTGCACGTTTTCATTTGTTGCGTGAGTGTGTGTTTGTGTGTGCCTGTTGCGCATGTGTGTGTTTTGTGCGTGCGTGTGAGTGTGAGTGTGAGTGTGTGTGAGTGCGTGTGTGTGTGTGTGTGTGTGTGTGTGTGTGTGTGTGTCAAAAGGCCATTGCTAGTAAAGAGTCACCATGAGTTAAAGGCAGAGAGCTGAGAGGGGTTCAGTAGTCCTGGAGACAGACACTTGGTGCAGAAGGCTTTCCTCTTACAACTAAATGCTTGTTTGTTTGTTTCCTGTATTCCCGGGTCGGAAGGACAGCGGTCCCGATATCCTGGAGGCTGGACTGGTCGTGGATCACGACGGTACTGGTCTATACTGGTCCCATAACCCACCCTCTGTGGTGGAGCGTGGGACACGCGAAAAAGGGGAAGAAAAATATGTTCACAGGTTTGCAGGTTTGTGGCAGCTGGGTGTGCAGAATGCCCCCCCCCCCCCCCCCCCCCTTAGGGGGAGGGGGGGAGGAGGGGCGGAGAGGGGGAGGTCACTCAGAATCTCTCTGGACCTCGGAGGCATCTGCTCGGCATATAGGACACGTCCGGTTAGCCTGTAGGGACGCACAGAGACACCAAGATTAGATACCGGGTTTAGGGGACAAATCTCGGTCCGCAACGCCAACACAAAAACCCCCGTTGCATGCTGGGACTCTTCCCGCCACACTGATGAGTCTGCACTGGGACGGTCTGTCTAGTATCGAACGGCCGAGTGTGGCGGCTTCTCTTGGAGACGCGAGATGTTTAAACTAGAGTTGTTCCGATGACAATACCAGTATCGGAAATTGATACTGCTGATTAAATTTCGGATACTGCCTAAAATGCAGTATTGGGTATCGCTGAGTACACAAGCACTATGCACCGGTCCGTAACCATCACATGACTAGCTCCTGTACTACACAGGCAGAGAACATCACACACTACGGTGTTACGCTGCGTTTGTTAACGGTCGGAAGGCGGAAAGTCGGAATGGGAAACGCGTCATCTCCGACCGACGTGCGTTCCATGTCGGAAAAGGACATGGATGCTGACACTTAACTACAAGAATCCAAATGTATTGTTAGAATTCTAGACTACGAATGTAAAAAAAAAAAAAATTGTAGACAGAAAGTGAGCATCGTCATCGTAAGAGAACCCTTCAACACGAATCAGTGCTCTTAGTGGTCACAATGCTAGACGCTGTACCGGTATATACTCGGTATCGACAATGACACTCAAGTTCAGGAATGGGAATCGGTATGGGGAAGGAAAAAAATGTATATGGGAACCCCTCTGGTTTATCACTTTAACATCCACGTGTATACGCATGGGGGGGGGGGGGGCGGGGGGGCTGACTCTCACCTTGAGCCACTTGTCTACACACTTGGCGTGGAACTCGTGGTTGCAGGGCAGCACTCGAAGCAGCTGGCGCGTCTCGAAGTCACACATGCAGACCACGCACCTGAGAGAGGACAGGAGCACACAGAGGAACACAGGCTGTCAGCTTGCTGCTGGGCGGAGGCACTCTGTACACTGGGGCGGGCGTGGAGGGCACTGGTTCTTCTTCAAACCGTTCGTTACCGCTGTGCCCTTGAGATGTGCTTCACCGGCACGTAACGATCGGGAAAGATATTCACGACGATATATGGTTGGGGAAAATATAACTAGGAATATTATATTGCATTTCATTAAAAGGGGGTGTTTGGAATAAACAAATGATATCACAGTGGCATTGTTTTACATTCCTTGAAACCAATATGAGAAGAAAAAAGACGAATTTGGAATATAGATATTTTCCATGTGCCCCCTGCAATCCTTCAGATCACCCCTAGGGGTTAGACGTACCCCCATTTCAGAATCCCTGACGTGTAGGACCCTTGTTTGTGTGTGTTGTATTTTGTTGTGCTGTGAGCGAGAGAGTGTGTGTGTGTGTGTGTGTGTGTGTGTGTGTGTGTGTGTGTGTGTGTGTGTGTGTGTGTGTGTGTGTGTGTGTGTGTGTGTGTGTCTGTGTGCGCTCACATGGTCTGCTCGGACTGGTGGTTGCTGGGGTTGAAGCGGTACGAGGGCAGCTGGTCGATGTCCGCCTTGGTCAGACCGCGGGGCTTGGCCTCGCCCAGTCGCTCGGCCAGGTTCAGCAGCGCCTGCGGAGAAAGAGAGAGGGAGGGAGAGGGAGAGATAGGGAGGGAGAGGGAGGGAGAGGGAGGGAGGGAGAGGGAGAGAGAGGGAGAGAGAGGGAGGGAGAGGGAGAGGGAGGGAGAGTATTAGAGAGGAGGAATGGAGACACTCTCTGGAGGAGGGGGAGACTCTCTGGAGGAGGAGACACAAGGGAGACACACTCTGGTAGAGGAGACACTCTCTGGAGGAGGAGACACTCTCTGGAGGAGGAGACACTCTCTGGAGGAGGAGACACTCTCTGGTAGAGGAGACACTCTCTGGTAGAGGAGAGACTCTCTGGAGGGGAAAGGACAAGAGGGGAGCGTGTTCAATTCTGGGACCCACCTCGTAGTTCTCCACCTCTCCCTCGTCCACGTCCAGCTCCAGACTGATGGTGGGGCCCACGGTGGGGGTAACGGGCAGCATGGAGCTGAGGGGCCCCGACAGCCAGAGAGAGAGAAAGGGAGGGGGGGGGAGAGGGGGGGGGGGGAGGAGACGGAGGGAAGGAGAGTGGTTAGCACTGGAGATTAGAATCAGCTACGGATAACGTCATGGCAACTAACACCGTGCACACACACACACACACGCGCACACGCACACACACACACACACACACACACACACACACCACCTCTCTTGTTTATTTTGAACACAATCTTTAGATTTCACGGTCCGTGGAGCGGGGGGGGGGGGGGGCGACAGGAAGTGGGAGTCTCACTCACAGGACGTAGGGCAGGAAGCTGGGGTGATAGGGCGACGGGGGCACCGTGTGCTGCGAGCGATAGCGCCGGCCTGTGATTCGCCGAGGCATGAAGTGGGGGTAGGGCTGGAGAAAGATAAGCACAGATATATAAACATATAATATAGATGTGTAGATATCAACTTCGGATCGCTGTGACAGATACAAAGAGTTTTACATCATGCCATCCTCAATAGATTGATGGACAGATGGTTTGCATATGTGCATGTGTGTGTGTGCGTGTGTGTGTGTGCTAGAGGAATAATGTGTATGTGTGCTAAATCATTAGTGTGTGCGTGTGTGCATTCGTGGGTGTATGTGTGTTTGTGCATGTGTGCGTGCTAGATGAATAATGTGTGTATGGGTGTTAACTCATTAGTGTGTGTGTGTGTGTGTGTGTGTGTGTGTGTGTGTGTGTGTGTGTGTGCGTGTATGTATGTGTGTGTGCTAGATGAATAATGAGTGTATGTGTGGTTAATTAGTATTGTGTGTGCGTGCGTTTGTGTGTGTGTGTGTGCGTCGGTGCGGGGGGCATGTGCGTGCCTTCGTGAGTGCACGTGTCCCTTAGTGTGTGCGTGTGTTCGTGTGCGTGTGCGCTCACCACGGTGAACAGCTCCTGTGACATGGGGTCATGGTGAGAGAGGAACTGCAGGGGGGAGGAGGGGGTCTGGTGGTGGTGGTGCTGCTGCTGCTGCTGCTGCTGCTGCTGCTGGTGGTGGTGCTGCTGCTGTTGCTGCTGGTGCTGGTGGTGGTGGTGGTGGTGGTGGGGGTGGTGGTGGGGGTGGTGGGGGTAGCTGTAGCCCCCGCCCACTGACAGCTGGTCGCCTAGCAGCTCCACGTCGTTCTCGATGCGCTGCAGGGGCTGTGCGGAGAGAGACGCGCCGCGTGTTAGCATGTGACACAACAGTAGTCATGATAACAATGCAACTCAGTTAAAAATAAAGTGACGTTAATGAATCATATATATAGTGATATATATCTATAATAGATGCTTTTATAACCTCATGAAAACACATCAGCGAATATGATTGTTTTAGTATACCTTCGTATATTTTAGTTAGTACAATCAGAACACTATTCTTTAATGTTTTCTTTTCACACATATTGCACCTTAAAGTGCTTGATAGGAACAAAACTATAAACTGTAACTACATGTGACCATATGGATAGGAGAATACAAGATAAACAGCTTGCGAGCTAGGTTAACCCATTCCCCGTACACCAAAAAAGATGGGGAGGATAAGACGCTACACAATGCCAAGTACTGTTTTTAAGTGCCAGGACGTACACAACATACAGTGAGTGTACGTTGTGTCGCTTTGGACAAAAGCATCTGCTCACTGAACGTTAACACGGCAAACCAGAGAAGGTTCTAGACCACACAGTCTCAGAGTGTGAAGGGTGCTAGGTGAAGTGAGTTCTCACCGAGCGGGGCTGCTGGGCCTGGAAGGGCAGGAAGGGGCCGGGGGGGGGCAGGTGGGGGGGGGTGGGGGGAGAGGTGGGGCGGGGGGGGCAGGAGGAACTGGGGGTCGCTGGACAGCAGGGAGGGGAAGGCGTAGGGCACGGGGAGGTGCTGCACCGAGCAGGCCTGCAGCATCTGGAGGAACGGACAGACAGAAGACGGGTTAGAAGGAGACCATGGTGGTGCCCCCTCTCACCACTAGAGGGAGACCATTGCCCAACAGCAGACCACTGTGGGGGCGGTCGGAGGGGCTACCAGTAGGCTACCAGTACACCCTACACAAGTGGTTCTCAAACTCTTTCTACTCGTGTACCCGCTCTAAGATATTATTTACAGCTGAGTACCCCCATCACCGGCACAAAAAAAAATGAAATGGGTATAAAACATCATGTTTGTGCACTCTATTTGGCAGTGTTAACATGAACAGTAAAAAGGGTGAAAATACTATCGGGGGTGAAATATGGGCCAGCGCTTCGTGCAACTGTTTCCGATTTACATTTAAACTTATTTACACTTGTCCATTTTCTCGATTTTCTATTGTCTAGATTTCAGAATTTAAACTTTTCATGAGTACCCCCTGCAGTACCCCCATTTGAGAACCACTGCCCTACAGTGTGTGTTCATGTGAGGGACTGGGGGGGGGGTGTGGTGGGGGTTGAGACACCAGACGGTTGTCCCCAACCTCTTTGACCCCTGACCCCGTTTCTAGCTCTGAATTTGTTTGCGACCGCCGACTTTAACTCGTGTGCGTCTGCTACCACTCAAATAGTTTTTTACCCAACAGACATCTGCCGGTGGTAGTTTGCTCCTGGGTCCCAATCATTAGGCAGTCTGTTTGCATATAAAGGACATCAAATATCTACATGGCTCTTCAAAGGTAAACCAATATTTTTGACCTATGACCCCAGATTTGCAGAGCCTGAATTATTGTATTACTATTAGGGATGCACCGATACTGATACCACTACTCTGACTCGGTAATGTGCTTGGTGTACTCGTAAAATTTCTCAGATACAACCATCCAAAACCACCTTAATTTGTCTTATATGATCGTCAACATAGATGCCATTTTATCACTGGTACTGAAATAAGTCCCCAATTTAGACAGAAAAGGGTAAAAATCTTATGTTTACTACAAATAACTCTATAGGCAATACAACTAGGTAATACAACCAGAGTACAACTCCAAAGTGCACTGACTAGTGTTTCAATTTAAATATCTTGTTTTTTTTCATCATTAAATAAGAAGGTTATTTCTTACTCCATTCAATTCGTTTTTAATTATCTTATTAGGAGGTCCAAGTTTTAAAAGTTTCGATTGTACAAACTGTTGAATCTCACTTCATTGTTTGCAGATAGAATATCAAGGCCGGCCGCAGTGTCTGCCTTGATTCTGAATCCTATTTTATAATTACTGCAATTTGTACCACATTATATCTCAAAAACTTACCTCATCAACATAAAACACATCCACCCCTTAGTCACAACTCAATGAGGCCCAAAAATAATCTCCAAACTCTTAATCCTGCGGGTTCCCCTTTATATGACATTATAGCGTATGCTAGCAGTTTCCTGCGACCAAATCAGGAGACCCCAAGTGGCCCCCGACCCAGAGGTTGGGAACCGGTGCAGTGGAGCAGGGCGTGGGCCGCTCCCCGGGTGGCAGTGCTACTCACCGGGTGGTAGTGCTGGCCCGTGCTGAAGACCACGCTGCAGCTGGGTACCTGCTGCTGGGAGGAGCAGGCGGGGGGGAGGTGCTGGCCGCTGCACAGCGGGCCGGTCAGACCGTGGGGGGGCACGGGGGTCATGGTGTAGGACACGGGGACGCTACCCTGCTGCTGCAGCTGCAACGCGACGACGAGAGGCAACCGGTCAGCACTCAGCAACACAGCACCAAACACACACAAGCACACGTATGTACACACACACACACACACACACACACACACACACACACGTATGTACACACAAGCACACGTATGTACACACACACACACACACACACACACACACACACACGTATGTACACACAAGCACACGTATGTACACACAAGCACACATATGTACACACCAGGGCTTAGAATCAGCAGGGAGCAGACCGTTCAACATTACATCGATATTTGAGGGCCACTACCATAGGTTTTGAGATTCTGTAAATATGCGACAACAGAACATGTACCATAGCGTCCGCTGTAGAACGTATGTTTATGGCTTCAAAACTATAGACAAAAAGATGATCTTTGCGTCCACCTGAGGATGCAAGTATTGCAGAAGCCAAGAATCACGATCCTCAAATGATTCTCCTCACCCTAACAGACAGACAGACAGACAGACAGACAGACAGACAGACAGACAGACAGGAGGAAGGCCTGACCCCACGTACCTGCTCGTGCAGGTCCAGCACCATGGCCCCCTGCTGCTGGTGGGGGTGGGGGTGGTGGTGGGGGTGAGGAGGGGGGTGGTGGTGGTGGTGGTGGTGGTGGTGGGGGGGGTGCTGCGGGGGGTGGTGGTGGGCGTGGTGGTGGTGCGCGGCCGGGTGCAGCAGGCGTGAGGACAGGGTGGGGGGGTGGAAGGCCCTGGGCTCCTCGGCGGGTGGGGGCGCCGCCCCCCCGGTCCCGACGGAGGAGGGCTGGCCGTAGGAGGCGTGTGCGTGGGCGGGGTAGGTGTGGTGGGCGGCGGCGGCGGCGGCGGCAGCGGCGGCGGCGGGGTGGGGGGCCGGGGGCGGGGGCGGTGGCGGGGGCGGGGGGTGGTGGTGGTAGTTCTCGTTCTGGGGGTCCGTGGGGGAGAGGCGGGCCCCCGGGCCGAGGGGGGAGGGGTGCTGGTGCTGCTGGTTCTGCTGGTGCTGCTGGTTCTGCTGGTGCGGGTTCTGCGGGTTCTGCGGGTTCTGCTGCTGCTGCTGCTGCTGCTGGGGCTGGTGGTGGAGCTGGGGGGGCGGGTGGCGGGAGGGTCTGGCCGGGCGGCCCCGCTGACGCCTCGCTGGGGGGCTGGAGGAAGGGAGGAGAGAGAGAGAGAGAGAGAGAGAGAGAGAGAGAGACAGAGACAGAGACACAGAGAGAGAGAGACAGAGAGATGAGCCACCAGGCCGAGCATCCGATGATGTCATCTTAAGATGATGTCTTATGATTACATTTGTTCCAATGTTTGTAATCATCACAATCTATCACTATTATTATTACATAAACATATTATATAAACATACATCTGTATCCCCCCCTCCTCATACCTGCGTCTCTGGCGGCCTGGCGTCAGACACCTCTCCTGGTGGAAGGCGGGGTGGGGGTGGGGGTGGGGGTGGGGCGGCCGGCGGCTGGGGTGCCCCAGCTCCCAGGGCCGGATGGGGGGGGGAGGGCGTGGGCGGAGGCGGGGCCGCGGAGGTCAGCTGCTCCAGCACCGACTGGCTGGACAGCCGCTGGCGCTTGGGGCTGGGGCTGTCCTCGCTCTGCCGGGGGTGGAGGTGGAGGGTCGAGGAGGTAGAGGAGGGTGGAGGAGGGTGGAGGAAGGACAGGAAAAGAGAGGAACAGGAAGAGAGAGGAACAGGTTAGCGTTGACGTTTACATTTATGGCATTCAGTGGACGGTTCACGGTCAGAGTCAACGCATGTAAGGCGACAGCAGTTAGGGTGAGGTGCCTTGCTCAGGGACACCTTCGGAGGATCGAACCAGCGACCCTCCGGTTACAATCAACCAGCTCTACTTCCTGAGCCAAACTACCCCCTACCCCAGACCCAGGACCCGGCGCGCGGGGGAGGGGGGGGGGGGGGGGGGGTTGAACCCGGACGCATCAAAGCAGTACGGTCACGCCCGAGTTCCGGTTACAGCCCACCAGCCGCTGAGCTCCGACGTCAGACACAACTCCGCCTTCCCCTCCTCTGACTCACAGCGTTTCCTGCCAAGGTGTGCATGTGTCGCAAGTCTGCGTCCGAACCGAGCCAACACTGCTTTCCCCCCCCCGGCACAGAGAGGCTTCCGGGCCGGGGGGTTGGGGGGGGGGGGGGGGGGGGGGCGTGGGGAGTGGGGAGGAGAGGGCTGTGAGGCAGAGCTCCTATGCGTGTCCACATGTGTACGACACGCCCTTTACCGGAGCCCCTGGAACGCACATTGCTGAGCAATGCAGTCGGCCCGGTTGGGTCTAAACAAGTCGGCATTGGCGGCCGCGGCGGTGGAGCCGTGAGCTCCCAGACCTCAGCCACTGAGCCACTCACCCACTCATCGTGAGTCACCCTCTTACTGGCAGAGTGAGGAGGCCGAGACATTCTGCTCTCTGTGAGTCGCGCACACACACACACACACACACACACAGGTCATCCGTTCGTCACCGTTCTTCTCTTGCGATATTCTATAGCTTATGTTGCCATGTTGGCCACGTCCCTCTCCCCCTCACCCTTTGCCGCCCCCCTCACCCTTTGCCGCCCCCCTCCTCCCTCACCCCCGGCTTGCCGTCCGCGTGGGAGGACGTTTTTCAAAGTGTGATTAAAATGACTCAGCGTCTCAAGACTTTATTTCACACACACACACACACACACACACACACACACACACATAAAACTCTCAGAAGCACTGAGAGCAGCATGGTAGCTAAGAGGAAACAGCTGGAGTGCAGCCTCACACACACACACACAAACACACACACTCACAAACACACACGTAGCTGCCACTGTGCTGCAGCAGCACACACACACACACAATTGCGCTCAGAGGCGATTTCTGTGGCTCCAACAAAACGGAACTAGTAGTCGTTAACGGCTGGGTCCTGGAAACCCTTTCTCTTTAACCCGGTCCCACACACACACACACACACACACACACACACACACACACACACACACACACACACACACACACACACACACACACACACACACACACACACACACACACACACACACACACACACACACACACACAGCTAGGGACCCCAATTGGTCTCATATTTGACCCTAGCTTAGCTTGCTTAAGGGGAGCTAGCAGGCTAACGATAACAATGACCTCACTCAGCCCAGAGCGCGGCGGGATATTCGATAGGAATGGGCGAGCGAGAGGATCAAACGAAACGGGGGGGGGGGGGGGGGGGGGGGAGTGACAGTTGGACGGATGAGAGGTGGTGGCGGGAGCGAGTGAGGAGGTGGAGGCAGAGGACGGAGGAGGAGGAGGGTGGGGGGGGTGGGGGCGTGGGGGACTATGTGGAGCCTCAGGGCCCTTGGGGGGCCCGGGAGCCATGGATCAGATTTGGGTCGTGGCTTAGGGTGACACACCAGGCATCTGTGTGTGTGTGTGTGTGTGTGTGTGTGTGTGTGTGTGTGTGTGTCTTTCTACGTGGTGTGTGTGTGTGTGGTTGTGTGTCTTTCTACGTGGTGTGTGTGTGTCTTTCTATGTGTGTGTGGCGCCATGACGGGCCACTCCGCTCTGGGGAGAGATCCGTGTCGGAGTCTCGAGTGACGGCGATCGCTGGCCCTCCACACACACACACACACACACACACACACACACACACACACACACACACACACACACACACACACACACACACACACACACACACACACACACACACACACACACACGTTGGGCTCCGTTAGCCCGACCCGTCCAGAGCCTCCAAAAGGCCCCGTCTGATATCCGGGGGCCCATCGATTGGACCCCCCCCCCCCCCATGGGCAGAGTCGTACACAGAAAGTGGTTTTAAGGTCAGTGCTTTGAAATGGTGTTCCCGCCGCGAGCGAGCGCGTTCAGGAGGGTTCGCAAAAGGTGACCATTGATTGAGCCGTGTTGGAGCGCTAGAGTGAGCGGGAGAGAGAGAGCACGAGAGTGAGAGGGAGAGAGAGAGAGGTCTTTGAGCGGGGCGAGAGACAAAGGGAGGGAATCAAAAACCGGATCTGTTTCGGACGTCGCTAATGCACTGATGGCGTTAGCCTGCTATTGAATGGCATTACACTGCGAGGCATTGATCTGAATGTAGTCTGGTCTACCTAAAACCGTATGACTTTACCAGTGTGGTCAGGGCTTTTATTCTGAAAGTGCAGTCGGGGGCTTTTATTCTGGAAGTGCAGTCGGGGGGTTTTATTCTGGAAGTGCAGTCCGGGGCTTTCATTCTGGAAGTGCAGTCGGGGGCTTTTATTCTGAAAGTGCAGTCGGGGGCTTTTATTCTGGAAGTGCAGTGGGTGTTATGCAAGCACAGGGCGTTGGGTCAGCTGGGAGGGACAGCACTGCGGTTGCAACACTTTCCATTTTGAAATTTTGGGTGGTTTTCTGAGCCTTTGTGAACACATTAATAATCATACGCTTATTCCTTGGAATAAAGTAAAATATGATCTTATTTTTTTGTGGTACTGGCGTTTATAAATAAACCTGGAATAAGTGATTCGATTTATGAAAGAGGATTTGAAGCACGGCTGGCGAGAAAAGTTTGATTAGCAGTGGGTTGTCGGGCGACTCAAGGCCACACAACACTCAAAAGAAAACAGGAATGCGTGTAGATCAAATGTGAGTGAAGACAGAATCAGATTCTTCACATTCGGGGGGGAATAAATATAGATTTATCGTTAGCAGATTTCTGGCAATTCGTCCCGCATGTAGTCAGAATTAGTTTGGAGGAAGTCAATAAATAATGTAACCTCACAGTTTTGATCGACATAGAAATGCCTAGTTTATTTCTGGAGCCGCGAGCCTTCAAAAAGCATCTCACTGTTAATTTAACAAAAAGCTCTTTTCCTTTTGAATATGACATTCAAAACATTTAAACGCAGGGCGCAGGGCCATGAGGCAAATTGATCCATGGCAGGGTGGGTACGAGCCATCGCCCCCTCCCTCTCTCTCCCCCACTCTCTCTCTCTCACCCTCAGCCTGTCTCTCTCCCCCACCCCGCCCTCTCCCTCCCTCCCTTAGCCTCTCTCTCTGTGTCTCTTCCTCTTCTGCTGTCATCACACCCTACCAGTAACACACACACACACACACACACACACACACACACACACACACACACACACACACACACACACACACACACACACACACACACACACACACACACACACACACACACACACACACACACACACACACACACACCCCTAGGGATAGTCTTTGTGCCCATTTTCATATCCATACCGGTGGGGTCAGCGCCCCCCTCCCTGCCGTCATACCCCCCCCCCCCCCCCCC
>NW_028180383.1:0-10457 GCF_964030765.1 Micromesistius poutassou | reverse complement strand
AGCTAACCTCCACCTCACCTCCTCCTCCTCCTCCTCCTCCTCCTCCTCCGTCGCCCCCCCCCGTCCCCTGTCTCTTGCGCCTCCTCTACGGCCTCAGACATAGGGGAACAAGACAGGGCGGAAGGGAGCGGAAGGGACACAGACAAGACAGGGCGAGAGAGAGAGAGGGAGAGGGAGAGAGAGAGAGAGAGAGAGAGAGAGAGAGAGAGAGAGAGAGAGAGAGAGAGAGAGGGGGGGGGGGGAGGGAGGAGGAGAGCGAAAGTGAGAGACGATGGCGATGTTTGCCACCCACCCTCGCCCTCTCTCCTCATCCTCTCCACCTCTCCGCCCGTCATGTCTCGTCTGCTCCTCCTGGGTGTACGGCGCGGGGGTGCTTATGATCCCCCCCCCCCACACCCCCCCCCCCCTCAGATATGAGAAAAGTTGCTCACTCAGAGGAGGAAGAAAGCAGTCAATCAATGCTACTGAAATAGCCCCACTCCATTAGCGCGCCGTAACAGGAGCTGTGCCCTTGCTTAGGGGACTTTGGCTCGGGAAGCTCCCCAGTCCCAACAGTCTTGACTATCTCTCTCTCTCTCTCCCTCTCCCTCTCTCTGTCTGTGTCTCTCTCTCCATCCCGCTCGCGCTCTCTCTCTCTCTCCCCGTTTGCGCCGTAACTTTTCTTACCCGTTCTCCATTTCTGCCCGAGCTCGTGTCTCGTGTCCGTGGCCCCGTCCACCTCCAACCCAAAACCAGAATCCAGATAGTTTTACAGATCCCGTGGCATTCTATCCCCGCGACTCCATCGTTCTGTCGTGCTCTCTCTCTCTCTCTCTCTCTCTCTGTCTCTTTCTCTCTCTCTCTCTCTCTCCTTCTCTTTCTATCTCTCTCTCTCATGCTCACTCACTCACTCTCTCTCTCTCTCTCTCTCTCTCTCCCTCTCTCTATGTCTCGCTCTCTGCCGCAGTCCTCTCTCGCCCCTTTGCCTCCTCAGCACACGACAGCAGAGCGGCACGCGGGCCGGCGGAGCCCCCCCTCTGAAGAGAGAGAGAGAGAGCAGAAACCCGGCGGCTGGTCGACCTGTTGGCCTCTTCGCCCCTCCGCCCCGGTTCAAAAGCCTAAAGAGGGTCTCTAAAGACCTCTAATTGTATTAAAAGTACTCCCCTTCTGCAGACCCTTACACAAACACCCCCCCGCCCCTGCCCCCTTCCACACACACACACACACACACACACACACGCACACACGCACACACACACACGCACACACACGGCCCAATCTTTGTGGACGACTGAAAATGGATACCTCAATGGCTCCTTTTGTTTTATAAAGAGGAAGGAGATGGTGGGGGGAGGTGGGGGAGGGGGGCGGTGGTGAGTAGGGGGGGGGGGAGGGGGGGGGGGTGTAGGGAGGGGAGGTGAGAGCGGGCGGGGGGGGGGGGGGGTCATTTGGGAGCGGAGCACGGCATCTCCACCTGGCGCGCATGCCTCTCTCAACTGCAGATTATTACAAGGAACATCTGCTCAGAGGTCAGCGGCAGTGTCAGCTGGCATCGGCCGATAGACGGCAGGGATCGTCTTCACTTAGGCCCCGCCCCGCCCCCCCCCCCCCCCCCCCCCCCCCCGCTTCCTTCCTGTCCCCCCTGCCTTCCTCTTCCTGTCTGCGATGGGCCTTAGAGAGGGAGTGGATGCTATGAGACAAATAAGACATGGAGGAACTACGTTTAGAAAATTGCTTTCAAATTCATTTTTCAATGTTTTTGAAAGTTCAGTCTGAATCAGGAAGGGCATTGGATAAAGACTAGTGCTTGTGTTTGTGTGTGTGTGTGTGTGTGTGTGTGTGTGTGTGTGTGGCTAATATAACCCAGCATATTCGTAAAAGAAAACAACTAATAATGTATAGTAACATATTACTATAAGTAACAATTCAAAATAACACTGAATAACAATGGCGAGAAGTTTACTCTCCTCCATTTTACACATCGGGCACACGCACACACACACATACGCACACACACACACAAACACACACACACAAACACACACACACACACACGCGCTGTGTCAGGTGCCATTAGCGACTGTTAAGTGGCAGCCTCCATCACATCACTCTCCTCCTCCTCTTGTTGAACTGTTGGGGAGTGCAAACTTCCCTCAAACACACATACACACACACACACATACACACACACACATCGTACAATCACACACACACACACACACACACACACAAAGACACAAACACACATAACATGCACACAGATAAAATATTTGCATGCGCATACACACACACACAAACACACACACACATACGATGCACACACACACACACACACATACCATGCACATACACACACACACACACACACACACACACACACATATGATGCACACACACACACACACACATAGTAGGGGGCTGTGACAGGCAGTCCTGATTGGCAGTGACATGGCCACACAGACGGAAAGTGGACACACACACACACACACACACACACACACACACACACACACACAGAGGGAGACAGAGGACCCAGGTGGTGCAAGGAGCACCTCCACTGGGTTTTATTGCATTTATCCAGCCAGGTTTTGGGGAGTCGATGGGAGTGTGTGTGTGTGTGTGTGTGTGTGTGTGTGTGTGTGTGTGTGTGTGTGTGTGTGTGTGAGCCCCAGGTGTCATCGTGGTTCACTTCCCCAGGTGCTCTATTGGGACGTATTACATCTACTGTACAGCACAGCGATCGCCCCGCTACAAGTCACTCTACAGCGGTCAGGAGACGAGCTGTAAAACACATGAAGAATGTACCTGTCGGCTCCACTTCCACACACACACACACACACACACACACACACACACACACACTGCTACGGCAGGGATTCTGTGTGTGTATGTGTGTGTCTGTATATATATATATATATATACATATATATAGTACACTCAATTTATTATTTTCATATTTTGTATATATAATACCTACCATACATAGGAAATTCAACCACATTATATTATATTATTCAACCATATTTGTAAAACGATATACAAAATTAGATTATATGCATTATAATGCATAGAATGTGATAATAAATACAAAAATGGATGCTACTTCCCTGTTATTTTAACCATGAAACAATATGGTAATGGATTGTTTTTGTGTAGTTGACGTTGAGGACTCAGACTCGCTCTCTCTACCTCTCTCTCTCTCTCTCTCTCTCTCTCTCTCTCTCTCTCTCTCTCTCTCTCTCTCTCCCTCTCTCTCTCTCACATTGCCCATCAGCAATGTGAGGTCAAACTTCTTAACGGCGGCCGGCGTAAAGCACTACTACTACAGCAGCACACACACACACACACACACACACACACACACACACACACACACACACACACATCCATCTGCATGACAGAGGGCTGCTGCTGCTTCCTGCTTCGTGACGAAGACGAATGAAAGGTTTGAAACGGTAAAAAAAGAAAAAGAAAAAACAAACGTACGTTAGGACCCCACCCCCCCCACCCCCGGCCCCTCCTCCCCCTCCCGCCGAGCTGCCCTCGCCTTGCCTGATAAAATGTGTTGAAAAGTGACGGCAGCTCTCTCCCGGGGGGGAAATGTCTCTCATTTGTTTCGGTCGTATCGCCTCCATCTGCTTTGTGTCTCTGTCTCCCCAAACTTTCTGCGACGTCACTAAGCAAATGAGCGCATTGGATTTTCGACCGGGGCCCCCGTTCTGTATTTGAATATTATGGATCCCAGCTGACCCCTCTCGTATTTAAATCCTGACTCTTTTGATTAGTTAATGCTACCTCTTTATCATACGCTGTAAAGGGTTCACTGAAACCGCGCTCGTGTACAGCCATCACTCAGAAATATGTGTGTGTATAATGTAAGCCTTATTTGAGGTCTACTCGTGTACTAAATGTTGCGGAATCATCCACGGTAAAATAAATAAGAGACAGACAATCCTAACTTTAGCGTATGAGAATATGCTAAAATACCCCCTAACAAGTCCCTAATAATTTACTTTCACTGAAATAAAATGTCGTGAATCAAATCGCAAAACCGAAGAAATCGGAACAAGCATGTGGCTCAGACCATACTCCCACACCCGCAGCCTGAGTAAACACTCACCGTGGTGATAGTCGTTTCTAGTTTAGCTTCCCCCCCTCCACTCCTCCACCCTGTCTGTGTGTCCGCAGTAGCCAGCCTCTCCGCGGACACTGTATGTGCAGTGTGTGTGTTTCCCAGTTAGCCGACAAATAGGGTCCATCACACCGTAATACCGATACGAGTAATTGCCTTTTCTTGAGGCAACACGGCCCCAAGGTTCCCTTGTCCGCCGAAACCTTTGCTCATAAACTCTTGATTGTACAATTTGATATTGTGGAGGTCGGCCGCGATTGTCGGTTGTTGTGTCACAGCTTTGTTGTTAGCACAACAGGGGGGTGGGGGGGTACGTGTGTGTGTGTGTGTGTGCGTGTGTGTATCTGTGAGTGTGTGAGGCCAAAATCTCATGTTCTTTATATTGTATTCACTGTTACTGAGTTAGCTGTAAACCGGTTAGCTTCTTTAGAAAAAGAGACTAAAATAACACGGCATGTTTTCACCGTGCTGGGAGGGCTGGAACGTGACAGGATAAAGTGATTAATGATTGGTTTTTTTTTGTGTGTGTGTTGTCCTTGTTTATAGAACCATAAAATGTACTTTATTTAAGCATTTTCTCCATTAATTACTGTATTTATATTTTCTAATACTCTGTATCCCTCTATTTGGAAAAAGAAAAAAAACATTTCACTTGAAGTCCTCTTGCTTGGTTGAGGTTTTCAGAGTCCATAAAAGTACAGATAACACTTCAGTGCTCTGGGCACCAACAACACAACAACAGCCACCACTCTCCATTTAGTTTTTATTGTGAAAAAAAAAGAAAGAAAGATGTCCTGACCACAAGGAATGAACTCAACGACAAACAATAAAGGCAGTGTAACAGAAATGTTGTGCGTAATTTCAGGAATGGGACAGTGTGGTTTGTCATTACTTATTTGATTGAGCCTGTGTAAACAGCATTACGGACCTGCGTTGACGTTTGCTCGTGGCTATCTGCCAAATGCACACGACAAATCCCAGCTTATTTCTTAAATAAATGTCCACACTATATTGCTACGGACAGAGGAGACTTATAAAGCTCTGGTCATCGTGTACTCACACACTCAATGCATACGGACGGCAAAAACGCCATTTGATATTTAGTTTAAAAATTGCAATTGCACAATTGCGAATGTGTTGATTGTCTCTGCTCATGTCTTGGTGAACTATTCAAGGGTTTAATCATAATTTAATTAACATATACAAATTTGTATTGAATAGACACATACATCCAAAATACATTAAATGCAAAAAAATAAATAAAAATTTAATAAAAATCCAATTCATACTGAAGTAAAACCTCCGAAATATACAAATCGTAATATTATGCATACACACACACACACACACACACACACACACACAAACACATTCAGAAAACATCACACATGGTCATAGAGAGCGATGTTCACAAGGCCAGTTCTCTTTGAATGTGACAGACCTTATTAGCGTTTGTTTGTCCCTTGCCTTTAAAAAATTCCCAGCAAATGACATGGGAGTTAATTTCCTAACATCAGTCAGTCGCACATGAAAGCCCTACCAAGTCATTAGTACAAGATGATTAATGATTGTTGGTATCATAGGCCACTGTTTGTGTTTTATCAAATGAAATAACATAACATGCACGCAAAGATATACTCTGTGTGGACAGGATGCTATCCCCATCGGAGGCGATTCTGCAGATCTGTGGAAAGGTCTCTGTGTGTATGGCGGCCTCAAACACATCAAGGTTTTGCTAAATTAATGAGTACATGGTGTATGTGTTTATTTTCAGTCCGACACAGGGGTTGTAGCGCTAAAGTCACAGGCTGTCCTACATTTGAAACCGTGGGTGAGAATCCCTATGATGCAAAAATTAAACATTAAATGAAAAATGTGACAGAAACCAGAAGAAATAATATGGCAACTGGCTATAATTTGCTAAAATTGCTTTTCCATTCCAACACACAAAAAGAAAAACTTGATTTACATTTACATTGAAGTGTTGTTTAGCTAATATTTATTTTCATAAAGATTTAATCAAAAATATAATAACACAAAAGAGGTTTAGGGTACTACTATATACAACAGATACACACAAACAGCTATTGACAGAAACGCATTGCATGCACACAGACACGCAACAACAACAAAAATCATTGCTAATTATTTCAAGCAACACACTGATCAATCCCTCATAACATAAGTCCATTCCCTGTGTAAGTCCCTGGCCTCCATCTGATCCTGTAATGTTTTTAAGACCGTCTGTGTCCTTAGCTTCTTTATCGGCTTTATGGATTTTGCTGCACCCGGAAAAAGAATGGAGGACTAATTCGCTCCTGAGCCGAGTTTATCATAGCCTTTCTGATTAGATTGACAAACTATTCAATAAAACGCTTGTTATAAGTAATCTAATAAGAGGCCCGTGTTATAAGGAGGATGCTAACCAGCTCGATGCCAGGTGCCTTGACGTTCTGCAGCCTGCGTCTCTCAGGACTCTGAATAGCTCTGCTTGTATTTTCATTGGATTCGGAAGTGAAAATATGTATGTCCAAACATTCTGCTGAGCAGAGCTAGGTAGCTGCTGCAAACGATGACTTATTTCAGACAGAAGGTTATATGTGTACGTGTGTGTCTGTGTGTGTGTGTGCGTGAATGTTAATCGCCGTGCGTGTGTTTATGTGTGTGCGTGTGTGTTAATGTGTGTCTGTGTGTGTGTGTTAATGTGTGTGTGTTGAGTATGAGTCTGCATGAGTGTAGGTATTTAACTTTGTGTGTTTATGTATGTATGTACACATGTGTGTGACTGTGTGTGTGTGTGTGTGTGTGTGTGTGTGTGTGTGTAGGTGTTTAAGTGTGTGTCTATGTGTGTGTGTGTGTGTGTGTGTGTGTGTGTGTGTGTGTGTGTGCCTGTCTACACGTGTGCGTACTTGGCTGTACGGGTGTTAGGGATATTAACACCTCCTCAAAAAGAGCAGGACTTGTAAGCATCTATAAGGCCAGGGGGGCTCCCTCTTCCTCCTCCTCCTCCTCCTCCTCCTCCTCCTCCTCCTCCTCCTCCTCCTCCTCCTGCTCCACACGGCTCTGAGCAGCAGTTGAGAGAGGTGAAAGGTTTCAAATCCCTCTTTAGATGGGTTGATCTTCTCAGGCCCATAATGCCCCCTTCACAGTGACAGACTGGAAGCAGAGAGCAGGCGGAGCGGAACACGGTTGAAGGGAGGAATTAAAGGAGGAAAAACCCCAACTCCACTTCAGCATTTGTAAATCCTTACGCGCGGGCCTTACTCCCATGGCCTGCATCAAATTCCCCGGCATGTGTTCCCCGTGCTCCCTGCCTTGTTTCCCATCACTCCTCGCAAAACTAGCACGCTGAAAGCTCCCCCCCTCGTGGAAAAACAGAGTATACATCGCCGCGCGCCTTCGGGTCAGCACCGGGTCAGGGGGGGATCCGGCGCTCCTCCAGACGCACATTAATAAGTGTTTTCTTTTATTTAACCGCTGCGTTGACACTAAAAATGGTATCAATCGGAATCAATCATATCATATTTTCCCTTCCCTGTTGCTAAAGATTATTTTCCCCTTTAGTTTCTCTCCTGGATGGATGTGAGGTGCGGCGTGCAGGGTGTGCATATGCTAGCTTCATAAAGGAGGGTTGTTGGGGGGGGGGGGGGGGGGCAGGGGGGTCTGATTGAGCTGAGGGCAACGGTGAGGTCCCCGCAGAGGGGGCGGGGATTGACTTCTAGGGGTCCCCTGGACACACAACTCATCCCCCCGAGCAGTTGATCACACACCAAATGACAAATAATTGACTGGATGATGGATGATCAGATAGGATTTATGGGTGGAAACAAGGTCAAACATTGCGACCGACCCACAATCTAACTCATTTACGCACTAACACCGCTCAAAATGGCGGCGCGCAGGCAGGAATTATGGCCATGTGCATGATAATTCCCCCATGAGCGGCCTTGCGACGGTTGTTAAGGACTGCCGTGCTTTCCAGCGGGTGTTGGGTTTAACAGCTGAGTCTACTAGGTCAAATAACAAGGGCAGCAGAATGAGGAGAGGCAGATCGGTTTACTGACGGCTACTGTGCGATCCCGGGGCGGCAAAACCGTGGGGATTGAGTCACCAACCACGGTGGCTGGTGCCATGTGTTCTTCAGCAGCCTACGGAGTTCCCCAGTGTCTGACTATTGACCACAGGCGATCTGAGGAGACGTCAGGAGGCCCTGAACAAGAGGAAGGACGCTCCGTGTTTGTCTTTCTGTTTTGCTGCTAAGGTCAATGTCAGTGAACAGAGTGGTGAATTGACTGTTAGACTAGGACGGTGATACACTGACGATGGGTTCTGTTCACAGTGATCATCACTGTGTTAGTCTTGTCTTTCATGAAGCTTAAGGAGAAATACTGTAATTAAAAAAGTATTCTGTTGTAGATTATAGAGAGTATCAAACCAGCAGAAAGTTTATGATACATATTCACTATATCATCGATGTACTGATAATATTTAATGTACTGTACCCTTATTATTCAAATAATATTGATTGATTTATTTTTACTCTGTGCAAACCACAGGAAATCAGGAAAAAACGAAAGTTACGACAAAGGCAACCCATTTCTTCCAAACTCTCACCCAAAGTCATTTTCACAGATGACTTGAAATCCCTGACTTCAGATATCCCCACTTCACCTCGAGTGAAGTGGGGAATAAGCGCATCATCAGGCAAAGATGGCATCCGTCATCTGCCCGTGAACTTTAATGCTCTCGTCCGTCAAGTGATGAACGCTAACTGGTCTCGCATTAGCATAGGCGATGTGTTTTCTATTTTTTTATTTTTGGAAGAGACGAGACGCAAAAGTGCACGGTACTGTTGACTTTCCTGTACAACTCGTGAAGAATAAATTACCCGCTTTAAAAAGGGGGTTCAAGTTCAGCACCTGAGTGACAAAACAGAAGAGGTTTACTCATTTTATAGAAGGTAAGCACTTAGGTTTTATATGCACCTAGCGAGGCACTTGGCCCTGGTTCTTCCCTTTATCCTGCATGGCCCGGGGACAAGGATGCAGTAAAAGGGGTTGAGAGACAATAAAACTGTTATGGCTGCTATCTTTAACACGAGCAGCCCGGCTCCTTAAACAAACTACTAGCTGCAGCCCAGGAATTATTCATCCTTCTATTTGTTTTTTGGGGCAAACCTAGTAAATATATATATTTATACAGATAACGTTGTATTATTTCTTTATTATTTCTTGTTCAAACGTATATCATCTCATGGAATTTTATAGCTTCTGAAACCACTTTATTTTGTGTGTCTCAATAAGGAGTCCCTTTTTTCTAATTCAAACAATTCTTCTTTGTGGAAAATAATGAAATGCTTCATTCTGTGATTGGGCACTGTCCGGTTGGAGTGTACGTTTTGTGTACAACAGTAAACATAAATCAGATTTCCATTTACCTTTTTATTTGAAATACATACGTCTCCACGGGTGTTGTGTTTGGCACACATACTGGCCCCTCTAAAAAAACACAACGTATGAGCTGATACCTTCACCGGCCCCCCGACATATCTGCCTGAATTCCTCCGTTGCGCGTGGAAGAAAAACGACTGCATCCCAAGCAGTTTGGGCAATTACTCCATATGGCGATGTGATATTTATGAAGAGCCAGTGAGTGAATGTTGTGCTGTAGACAGGTCATTACCTAAGTAACCAGTGCACACACTTGGCTTTTGGAGAATAATTTATCTGAAACCATAATAAATCAATGCATATTTAGAGAACATATGTTGCTCGATCCGGACAACTTGCAGGGGCCCGGGGTCCATTATAAATTGCAAAAGTGAGGTCGCATTACCGCTATGGATGTCAAGAAGCGCATCTATGCAAATGGCAAAGAAATGCAAATGTGGAGGGATCATCAAGGGGAGTGCTCAGGAATAGATTGCCTCGGCTGTGATCGTTATGCAAGGCTCACACAGTCCAACCGGACCGCACAGGTCTAGAAATATAAATATAGATGTATCTATTGAAAGAAATATGTCCCCACAGATTTATTTATTTTCACAGCACCTGTCTGAGATGTGGAGTCGATTTTTGACGGGGGGGGGGGGGGGGGGGGGAATCTATCCGATTTTCTTTGTTGATTTAGGACTATGAAAGATAAGCCCCCCACTTTGTTTGACAAATAAGTGGTAAGTGAGGATCTCAAATCAGTCTTCCTTAATTGCCCTTAAGGCCCAGGCACCAATAATGAATCAATGCGTGTCACGGGAGTGTGTGTGTGTGTGTGTGTGTGTGTGTGTGTGTGTGTGTGTCTGTGGGGGGGGGGGGCGCCGTGCGGTATTTAAAGCAATAAGCGACTGCAT